>NC_056474.1:33844397-33844479 GCF_008729295.1 Plectropomus leopardus | reverse complement strand
GTACACTGTAAAGCCCTCTGAGGCAAACCATGTTTTGTGATAATGGGCTATATAAATAAAACTGACTTGACTTGACTTGACA
>NC_056474.1:33759531-33841489 GCF_008729295.1 Plectropomus leopardus | reverse complement strand
ACTGTTTGCAGTTAAATCCTGCTGTCTGTAACTCTTCATCTCTCTGTGGATATTCCTTCCTGCAGTATTAGTTAGCTGCTAACAAATTGCAGCAAATTAGGTGATAAACACTTTTCATTTCCTACAGATCCTTCACAGTAAAAGTCCCTTGTTAGTTTTGTTACGTAAAAGCTTTTATTGTGAAGTTGCAAAATAAAGAAATGTTGGGTTTAGCAGCTGCAACGTAACAGACTAAAAGAAGACATGAAAGTGAAATAAAGCAGAGATTGGAAGTACAAACGGGAGGCAGAAGTGAAACAAATTTTCAAAACACAGATTCAGTCAGAAGCTACAACGGTACTGAGAGCTGAACTCAAAGAGACTTCAAAAACCCCATCATCTGCTCTGTTGCTGCACGGAGATGTCGCAACACACACATGCTTATTTCGGTGAGAGAAGAGGGTCCTTAAAGGCTAGCTGCGGTCGGCAAGATGTCACCAAGACCTTACCGCTACCCGCTCCGGGTGGGTGTTTGTACTTTTGGACCGAAAGTAGAAGGTCCATCTGGGTCTATTTGGAATGGCACAGTGCCTCTAAACTGGGAACAGAAATACAAATGGGCATGGCATAGTCAGAGCAGCAACAAACTAACGGGAACCAAGAAAAGGGATCATATTTTTCCTATTTTAGCTTCTTTGCACTGGTTCCCTGTAAAATCCCGAATTGAATTTTCAAATCCTTCTTATTACCTACAAAGCTCTGAATGGTCAGGCTCCATCCTGTCCATCGCAGCTCATCGTTCCTTATCAACCCTCAAAATCACTGCGCTCTGAAAATGCAGGATTACTCGTGGTTCCCAAAGTCTCCAAATGTAGGATGGGAGCCAGAGCCTTCAGTTACCATGCTCCTTTATTATGGAACCATCTTCCAGCTTTGGTCAGGGAGGCAGACACCATCTCCACTTTTAAGGGTAGACTTAAGACCTTCCTCTTTCATAAAACTTATAATTAGGGCTGGCTCAGGTTGCCTGGGCCAGCCACCCCTAGTTCGGCTGACATAGTTTTAATCTGCCGGGGAAATTTTCTAGGATACACTTCTTTTTTCAGTTCTTTTTTCTGTCTCTTGCTCCCTCCATCTGCAAACGCTCATGTCTATTTACTGCATTACACTAACTCTGTTGCCTCTGGAGCATTATTGCTCCCTTGTTTACTAGTTTTCCCGAATCCTGGCTGCAATCTTTGCTGAGCCTGATCATGGTGATAGCTGGGCTGATGCTGTGAACCTGCCTTTGGGCGTGCTCGTGCTGTGGCTTCATTGATACTGTACCTCCGGCTCGCCTTGGAGGTGGACTTGGTTTTGCCATTGCTGTGGTCCCGTCTGAAGCGGCACCTGTGTCATGGCCTTGGTTGCGCAGATGTCATGATCCTGCTTGACATGACCTTCTACTGCCATTATTATGAGTCATGCCTCCACTATCAATGTAAGCACGGGACTCTTATCGACACCTGCAATATCCCTCCTCAGTCAGTCTTCCTGAGGTTTTTACCATTTTTTGCTTTTTGGACCCTTGGGTAAAATATTCCATATGGTGAATTACTTCCTTTGGACACACAAAATCTACGTCATCTTGGTCTACATGATTTGAAGACTAAAACATGTAAATTTTATGAAAATCAAAGGATAGTTGTGGTATGAGGCGTTCTTTCTTTTGCCAGTGGGTGGTTCGGTGAGTATCGTAGTTAAAAGACATGTTGATGTGTTCAGGGCTGCAGCCTGACCACAACTGTGAAATCTGGAGCCAACCGGTCGATGCAAAGTGAAGCTACAACAACTTTCTTTTTGCCACCACTGGGTCTCCATGGCAAAAGCACTCATGGTAAACCTATACTTCAGAAGGATGCATCATTAACATCTTAAAGGTTTTGTCACCAGATTTGAAGTCAATCAGATGAAATCTGTAGGAGAAGATCGAAAACTTGATTGAAACCTGAAAATAGCCAAAAATACGCCAAGATTGCACAATCAATTAAAAATGGCTGACTTCCTGTTGGGTTTAGGGTATGGGTCCAAGAGGCTTTTCTGTAGGTCTTGGGCCTCCCATGCCTCCCATGCCTCCCAAGTTTTGTACCTCTAGGTGAAATGTACTGCAGGGGCTGCTTCGTTGAAATCTGTAGGGGGCGCTATAGAGCCATTTTGGCACATCAGTGCAAAAAAAATCGTATCAAACATCACATTTTAGGACTTCTGATGTGTGTGCTAAGTTTGGTGAGTTTTGGTGCATGCCTTGCCTCTCCAAAAGTGCTTCCATTTTTCTGGCGAATAATGCATAACTTTGGCAACAGTGTTTGATGAAAACTCAAAAGTGTAATTTATGTGCATCATGAATGCATCAGAATTGCACTGCAGATGTCTTCAGGCCTTGACTCTTATCAAATCTGTGAAATTTTGTACAGATCTGACCATCTGGGGCGAAGTTACAATAGTTTTTGATGTCATGTTGAAACATCGAAATTGTCCACCCAACTTCGGTAATGCCTTCCAACGAAAACTCTCAATATTCATTTTCAAGCATTAGACCATTTTGAGATCAATCGCGTCAACCTGCTAGGAGCTGGACATCTTACTGTAAAACTTTGCCTTTCTTGTGCCAATAGGTGGCGTTCTCATTATCGCTTAAAATTGTCATATAGATGTGTTTAGGGCGGGACTCCTATCAAACGTGAAATTTGGGGCAGATTGGACCATTTACAGCAGAGTTACATACCACTTTCTGTTCACTTCCTGGTTCATGGCAGAACATGCAAATTAGATGCATCATACAGATCACACAGTGTGATGAAAAGTCATGATTTGAATAACCTTTGCTGTCTAAGGTTTTATGAAGGTAGCCATAACATTTGAAGCAGGGACGGTTTTTGCTATGGGCAATGTGGGCGACCGCCCAGGGCGCAATCTATTTGGGGGCGCACGAGCACCCGCAAAATAAATAAATAAATAAATAAAAATCGCAAGTTTTCTACCGCTCATTTCCATGTCATGTTAGTGGAGTAGGTGCGGGGCGCCCTTACTATCATGTCAACTTTCTGCTGAGAGTCATGTCTACAGGTTGTGTGCGTCAGAAGAAAAGGCAGCAGGGAGACAGGAGGGCGATCAACTCACAGCTGCAGAGGTTGTGAGCAGGTTGAGTTTAACTCTCAGAGGAAAAGCAATGAGGGGGGTGAGGGATAGACTGACCTGTTATGATCCCAGCTGCTTCCAAATAAATTGTATTTCATTCATAAAATTAACATAGATACTTTTACATTTATTGCGCTATGTGAAAATGTAAAAACTGCCACAACTGTCAGGTTTTTACTGGAACTCACTTTAATGTCTGACCGCATTAAATCCGTCAAGCGTCTGCATAACTCTCAATACACAATACAGAGCTTCCGCTCAGAACTACTTCTTGTTGCAGTCCTTTCAACATAAGAGCATGTTGGAATATGCTGAACATCACCACATGGGCGTTTGACGGAGGGAAAAGGTGATGATGTTAAATTGAGTCAAGGGTGTATCATGGACAAAAGACCAAAGAAACCATCAGATGTCCAGTTCAGAAAGAAAGGGAAAGAAGAGGAGAAACGCTCAAAAGATAAAAGGTATGCAGGTCGAGTGACGTTAATTGTACGTAATGAAACAGTAGCTTATACGCTATTTATTATCCTCTTGCTAATATGCTGCTACTTAGCCACAGAAGACGACTGTATTTGGTTTTTAGCTTTGCTGAACTAGCAACTATTAAAATTTGAGGCATTATGCTTAGATAATACGATGTTAATGGATTACTTTTTTGGGGGGGGCGTTCGCCCAGGGCGCAAAACTATCCAGGACCGCCTCTGATTTGAAGTCAATCTGATGAAAGCTCGAGGACAAGTTCTTGAGATTACGACACCTAAAAATGGCCAAAAATACACCAAAATTACAACTTCTGGGATGTTGCACAGGCATCCAAAGTTTCACAGCTCTAGGTAAAACATGCTGTGGGGGCTGCTTCGTTGAAAATCAGTAGGGGGTGCAACTGACACATTTCCTCCCACCCACACGAGACCATTAAAATATCAAATTTTTCACCAGACCTGATAAGTCTGCAAAGTTTCATGATCTTTGAATATGTTAAAGCCCTCAAAAAGGCAATTCATTTGAGAGAAAAAAAAAATAATATTAAGAATAATACTAATAATTCCCTTCAAGAGGGTCCACTCACCATTTGGTGTTCGGGCCCTAATAATAATTCCTTCAGTTTCAAGAGTCTAATTAAAGCTGCAAGCAGCGATGAAGGATGTAGGAAGTGTTTAACGAAAGAGACACTAAAATAAAAAAAAAATTAAATTAAAATTCAAGTTAAAATGGTGCACTTCCTGTTGGGTTTGGGACATGGCTCCAAGAGGCTTGTTTCGTTGGTCTTGGGCTTTTGAACAGGTTTCTCCAGTTTCGTAGCTGCTTCGTTGAAGTTTTCTAGGGGACGCTCAAGAGCCATTTTCGCACATCAATGCAAAAAAATCATATCAGATATCATAATTAAGGATTTCTGATGGATCTAGCTACATTTGGTGCGTTTTCATGCATGCCTTGTCCCTCAAACAGTGCTCTCTGTTTTGTGGTGAATAGTGTGTTACCATGGCAACAGCGTGTGATGAAAATTCAAAAGTTTTTTTTTCTGTGTATCATGAAAGTCTTCTCAGTATTATGACTGAGTATGAGGTCGCTGGGGTTAACCTGCTCTTGAGGAAGAATCAAAGTGTAAAAAAAGTAACTTCCTGTTACCATTAGGTGGCGCTATGACTGTGATTCAAAATGGCACTGCAAGTGTCTTCAGGCGTGGACTCTCATCAATCAATTTTACTAAGATCTGACCATCTGCGGTCAAGTTATGGCAATTTTTGATGTCATGTCGCAACATCGAAATTCGCTGTGGCGTAACGAGAACACCGTTCAACAAAAACGGACAATATTCATTTTCCATCATCACCAACATCTTAATGATTTTTTGACACAATTTTAAGATCAATCAAGTGAACCTGCTAGGAGCTAGACCTCTTAGTGTAAAACTTTGTCTTTCCTGTGTCAATAGGTGGCGCTCTCAGTATTGATAAATTGTCATATAGATGTGTTTAGGGTGGGACTCCTATCAAGCATGTGAAGTTTTGTGCATTTTGGATCATGTACAAAAGTTTTAAAAACTACTTCCTGTTTGGTGGTGAAATGTAACTTCTTGGCCCCATAACTTCCACACCGTTGCACAAAAATGGAAACAACTGGTCACAATCTAGGGTTACCCACATCTGAAGGTGGGATTTACAAATTCTGAAGTCAATCCGTTAAAATCTGTAGGACTATTGTTTCCATCACCATGAAATCACAAAAAATGACATTTCAGTTCAAAATGGCTGACTTCCTGTTGGGTTTGGAGTATGGCTCCAAGAGGATTTTTTGTTTGTCTCAGGATGTTCTTTGTACCTCCAAATTTTCATTCCTCTACATGAAATGGTTTGCCGGGGCTGACATTTATGGGGCGCTACTGAGCTTATTTTTTGACACATATACACGACACCTACAAAATACAAACATTTTCACCAGTCCCCATAAGTGTGCAAAGTTTCATGAGTTTTTCAGTATGATAAAGCCCTCAAAAAAGCAATATATTCGGCAAAATAATAATAAGAATTAAAGCTGCAAGCAGCGATGAACGAGCCCTTGCACTTCCACGCAAGTCGGGTCTACTCGCTGGACGCTGACTGATGCGACCATGTCTCTCTGAGAAAGGGCAACAATGCGCACAGCAGTGAATTAGTACTTCCTCCATGTAGTGCTAAGACTGGAGAAAACCTAAGTCACTTTAGCAGGTGTGTGTGTGTTGCACGTGTGTGCATTGTGATCTGCCACTTACAACGCTGTTGTGGTCTAACTCATAGCAACAAAAATGGGAAAAAATGACAGTATATTCCGCCTATTTCCTGAAAATCTATGTAAGTCCCTAAATGTGTCTTTCATTGCTGCTTAAATATAATACCGCTAAGAGTGTCTGGAAAATTGCTAAATACAATAAAGTCAGCTGGTTGGTACTCCTCTTCTCCTGTACCCTGGAACCTTAGATCATCTTGTTCATTTGCAGAAAGAAAAGGCCACTGTTTTTTAACATAACAGTATGTATTTCAATGTTGCTTACCGTAAAAACATTCTGACTGACTACACCACCGTCCACTGTTCTGCAACATTGTTCCTTGAATGCTGAGAGTAGTTTAACAATAGAGTAAGAGTGAACTCTGACTCTCTCTCTCTCTCTGTCTCCCCCTTCATTTATCTATCTATCTCTGTGTGCGTATGTGTGTGTGAGGTAGAGTCAAAGCTGCAGCTGAAAGAGCTGCTGAAGAAAAAGGGAAGCAACCAGCCTGTGTGATTGTTGGAGGGCTGTATTTGCTCTAATCTGTTACTTTTAGAGCGCTGAGATAAGGGCAAACAATGGAGTAAGACCTCTATCTGCTGGATAAACAATGTAATACAACTATTTCTTAAAGACTCCAGCATCATTTCCTGCATTCTATGGTCTGTGAACAGAGTTTTCCTTTTGGCACATATGGGAAAATACACTTCTTGTAAAAAGTCTTGTTGCATAAGGGTATAGTAACTTAAAATGGCATATAACTTAATTGCTAGTCAATCAATTGTTTTAATGGTTCATTTAAATGTCAAGGGCTTTCACATAAATAACTGGGTGCAAGATGAAACTGTGAAAAAGTGTCCCGATGGTCACAGCTTGGTAAAGCCCATAACATCTGTTTTTGCAAGGACAAAATCTTGTCGTGTCTTTAAATGATTCAACCAATCACAGATTAGTGCTGCACCTGTGACAAATATCGTAATTAACACATTCCCATGTGTGTATAAAAAGAACCCAAGCACATCAGACCTTCATGTAAAGTGCAATCTGACCTCTGACAACATGCCAAAGAATTAACCACAGTGCAAAGTGCTGATAATCAAAAGCCTGAAGACCAAGTCTGCTGCTGAGCTGGCAGACATCTTTAATGTATCCAAACGTCAAGTGGAGAGGATCAGAAAAAAGATTTGAAGAAACTGGTGGCATTCATGACAAGCCCAGGTCAGGCAGACTTCGTAAGACAACTGTTCAAGAGGACCATTTGTTGCTTCGACATTCCAGGGCCAGCCCTTTTTCAACTGCAGCAGAGCTACATGAGAACTGGTAACCAGAAAGCCCCGTATCCACATGAACAGTTTGTCGAATTCTCTCACACGGTGGTCTCCATGGCCGAATAAGTGCTCAGAAACCAGCATTTAACAGAAGACAACAAAAAAAAATGTGTTGCATTTGCCAAGGACCACAGCTTATAGAACGTATGGACAGTGGAAAATTGGCAGAAGGTTGATTTTTCTGATGAATCATCCATTGAACTGCATTCCAATCGCCGCAAATACTGCAGAAGACCTGTTGGAATCCGCATGGACCCAAGATTTACCCAGGAAACGGTCAAGTTGGGCGAGGAAAAATCATGGTTTGGGGTTATATCCAGTATGGGGGTGTGTGAGAGATCTGCAGAATGGATGGTAACATCAACAGCCTGAAGTATCAAGAAGTTCTTGCTGCCCATTACTTTCCAAACCACAAGAGAGGGCAAATTCTGCAGCAGGATGGCGCTCCTTCTCATACTTCAGTCTCAACATCAAAGTTCCTGAAAGCGAAGAAGGTCAAGGTGCTCCAGAGTTGGCCAGCCCAGTCACCAGACATGAACATTATTGAGCATGTCTGGGGTAAGATGCAGTTGGAGGCTTAGAAGATGAAGCCAAAGAATCTTGATGAATTCTGGGAGTCATGCAAGACTGCTTTCTTTGACATTCCTGATGACTTCATCAACATGACTTTGACTTTGACTTTGACTTTTGTCAGGGACTGTACATGAGCCGAAGCTGATTTGCTCCATTTTGTCTGTATAAGGTTTATATCAGGTGATAATAAAGGTTATATTGAAAAATCAGTCGGCCTCTAGCAGAAATTGCAAAAATTTACCAAAAAATTTAAATAAAATTAAAATTGGTGGACTTTCTGTTGGGTTTAGCACATGGTTCCAAGAGGTTTTTTTGTAGGTCTTGGGCTTTTTCCCCCCAAGTTTCGTAGCTCTAGGTTAAACGGCCTGCCGGTGCTGCTTCGTTAAAATTTTCTGGGTGGCGCTCCAGAGCCATCTAGACACATCAAAGCTAAACAAAGAACATCAAATATCAGATTTTAGAACTTTTGATGTGTATACCATGTTTCGTGAGCTTTTACACATCCTTAAACTTCCTGTCTAATGGCAAAAACGGCAACAGCGTTTGATGAAATCAAAAAGTGGTCGCAATATAACATCACCAACTTTAGGGAATACTGTGGTCCGGAAGTGAAATTGATCAGAAGAAATCTGTAAGACTAGTTTGTTTTAGAACTTTCATTGGTCTCCCCCACTGCCCCAACTAATCTCCATTGAAGGGAACAATTCATACAAACACCTTGGCCTGCAGCTTAACAAAAAGATGGACTGGTCGGACTGTTTTAGCAACCTGTACAAGAGGGGGCAGAGACGGCTCTACAGCCTATGGAGGCTACGCTCTTTTAACATCTGCAGGAGGCTCCTGCAGCTGTTTTATCTGTCAGCAGTTGCCAGTGTCCTGTTCTACACAATTGTGTGCTGGGGTGGCAATGTCAAAAGCAATGACGCACAAATACTGGATAAGCTTGTGAAGCGGGCAGTCTAAGTGGTTGGTCTCAGGCTGGAAAATCTGAAAAAAATGGCAGAGAAAGGATGCGCAGCAAACTGCAGACCATTATGGTCAATGAAGTGCATCCTCTGCAGGTGGTCATCGTGAGGCAGCAGAGTGAGGTCAGCGGCAGGCAACTTTCACAAAGTTGCGCAATAGACAGATTGAGAGAATATTTTATTTCCAAAGCGAACAGGCACTACAACTCGCTTCAGGGATAAGGGAGTGCTCCAGACTAAGGGCGGCACAGGGCAGCTCTACGAGAGCACCTAGTAGGACAGTGCAATTTGGTGTAAGACTGTGCAATATGATTGAAATATAGCTTGGGTCTGTGCAATATGACTGGAGTTTTTTTTAAGCCCTCCTCCAGCAGCTCTTCAGTTGAGCAACGTCTCAACTGTTTCTTATGTAGCTTTGTTGTTTAAATGTTTTCTATTGTTCTTTCAACGCCTTGCCAATATGGCTTGTGTTTTTATGTCAGACAACAAGTTGTCAGTTAACACTTAAATTTCACGGGGATTAATCATCTTTGATTTAGATATAACATGTAACATTTAGATTTAATTAAACAAAAATTTAATTTTTATCAAGAAAAAATCGGACAAAGTTTGCAAATATTGCTCTTAATGTGATTAAAAGTGACTGAAAAATTCACACCTCTTTTTAATTAGGTTTTAAACCTAAATGTGGAGAAATGTTTCTATGTTAATGTTACTTTCAGAGTGCATAGCTTTACGATTGGCACCCCATATACTTTTATTTTCAAACTGTGAACCATGCAAAAGTTGTTTGGGACTGTGAAACTAAAACTTGAGGCAAACTGGTTGTTCACCTATCTGAAGAATTTTACCCGAAATTGACCAGAAATAAACCCTACTTACTGACTCTAGCCTGAAAATTATATGTCTTACTGAGAGTTGGCTCAACTGTGATATACCATCAGATAAAATAAATACCCCAGGATTCACTTGTTTTAGGACAGACAGAACAAGTAATTATTATTATTTATTAGGGCCCAAACGTAGTGAGGACCCTCTTGGAATGCAAGGAGTTAATATCATTTTTCTCTCCAATGAATCGCATTTTTGGAGGTCTTAACATGCTCAAAAACTCATGAATCTTGGTACACTTGTCTGGCCTGGCAGATTCATATTTTGGTGGTTTCAGAAACGATCAACCAATCTTCACCAAACTTCACATGTTGGATAACAGTCCCACCCTGAACACATCTACATGATAAGCATTACCATTTCTTATAGTGCCTCCGACTGGCCACAGGAAATTACATGAAAAATCACGTTCTTCTGTGATGTATATCTCCTACAGATTTCACACAATTGACTTCAAATGTGGTTTCTAAGACACTAAGACCTGTAACACAACAACTGATTTAAAAAATTGAGTTTTCGTCACACTGTGGGCGTTGCTTGGTTTCCAACTTTGATGTTTGGCCATGCCAAGTAAGCCTCTTAACAAATCTATACTTTGATTCACATGTACAAATTATGTAGACCAAGATGACTTACATTTTGTGTGGTCTCTACCTCCACCTAGTGGCCACAGGAAGTATTACCCCATTTAAAATATCTAACTGAAGGACTGAAACTATCTGCCTGCTTGTTCTGATCATATCATGTGGGTGTGGCTACATTTTCAACTTCGATGTTTCGACTTGAAACAGGAAGTTGTAGTAACTCAGTCAGACATTGTCCAATCTGCTCCAGAGTTCTCATACTTGATGAGAGTCCCAACCTGATCATATCTGCTTGGTTCATTTGACTTACCAGCATATTGCCACCACAACCACATTCATCTCAAACTTGGTAACAAAAGCTGCTTAAAGTCCTTCATGATGCCTCCTTGTGAAGATCATATGTTTTCAAACATTGCCGTGGCAATGTAGTATTCGCCACGAAAAAGGAAGCTTCTGTAACTTCATTTGCTATAACCGATTGGCCCCAAATTTTACAGGTGTGAACAGGTTGCAGCCCTGAACACATCAACATGTGATACTCAATGCACCACCTACTGACAACAGGAAGAATGCCATGTAACAATATCATCATTTAATCTACATGCAATTTACATTGGTCTTAACATGATGTAGACTAGGATGACTTAGATTTTGTGTTGTCTCCAGCGCCACCTTGTGGTTTTAGGAAGTACTACACTGTGTGAAATATCTCAATCAATGGTCCAAACTTTCTGCATGCATTTTCTGACTTTCACTACAATTAAAGATCGGGGCAGTTGGAGTCACGTCAGTTACCCCGAGTTGCGTAGCCGTTCATCGCTGCTTGCAGCTTTAATGATATGATTATTTTTCTGTCAAATGAATTGCCTTTTTGAGGGCTTTATCATATTCCAAAAGTCATGAAACTTTGCATTATTATCAGGTCTTGTGAAAAGTTTGATATTTTAATGGTCTTGTGCGTGGGTGGGAAAAAAATGCATCAGTGATGCCCCCTACTGATTTTCAATGAAGCAGCCCCCACGGCAAGTTTTACCTGTGTAACACCCCAAGACCTACAAAAAATTCTCTTGGGGCCATACCATAAAACCAACAGGAAGTCAGCCATTTTGATTTGAAGTTTTAATTTTGGTGTATTTTTGGCCATTTTAAGGGGTTGTAATTTTTAGAACTTGACAGGACAGATTGACTTTAAATGCTATGGCTACCTTAATAAGACCTTTGACAGCAAAAGTTATTCAAATCATTAATCGTTTTCATCACACCGTGTGATCTGTATGAGGCATCTAATTTTCATGTCCTGCTATGAACCACTAAAAGGAAGTGGTATGTAACTCTGATGTGAATGGTCCTATCTGCCTTAAACTTCACGTTTGATAGAAGTCCCAGCCTGAACACATCTATATGACAATTTTAAGCAACAATGAGAGCGCCACCTATTGGCACAAGAAAGGTTTTACACTAAGACGTCCAGCTCCTAGCAGGTTGACTGGATTGATCTCAAAATGGTTTCAAAAAATCTTTAAGACATCGATTATGCTTGAAAATGAATATTGTGAGTTTTTGTTGAAAGGCGTTACCGTGGTGGGGTGGACAATTTCAATGTTTCGACATGACATCAAAAACTGTTGTAACTTCACCCCAGATGGTCAGATCTTGACAAAATTTCACAGATTTAATAAGAGTCTACACCTGAAGACATCTGCAGTGCAATTTTGAATCATAGTCATAGTGCCATCTATTGGTAGCAGGAAGTTACTTTTTTTACTCTTTGATTTTCCCCCTGTAACAGGTTATCTCAATTAGCCTCATATTCAATTAGAATACTGTAAAGACCTTCATGATGCACAGAAATTAAACTTTTGAGTTTTCATCAAATGCTGTTCCCAAACTTGTGCAAAACTCACCAAACGTGGCACACACATCAGAAATTCTCAAATGTGACATCTGATATGATTTTTTTTTTTTTTTTTTGCACTGATGTGCCAAAATGGCTCTGTAGGGCCCCCTACAGATTTCAATGAAGCAGACCCTGTGGTAGATTTCACCTAGGGATACGGAACTGGGGAGGCATGTGAAACAGCCCAAGACCTATAAAAAAGCCTCTTGGACCCATACTCTAAACCCAACAGGAAGTCAGCTACTTTGAATTGAAATTGCAATTTTGGTGTATTTTTGGCTATTTTTTGCAATTTTTCGATCTTCTCCTACAGATTTCACCTGATTGACTTCAAAATTTCAACATCCTCTCAGAAGGCCTGGGACATCAAAAGTTATTACATTTGTGAGTTTTCGTCACACCGTGTATCCGTTACTGGGCCAAATATTTCCATGCCTTGCCATTAACCAGGAAGTAGTTTATAACTGAGTGACATGGTCCAATCTGCACCAAACTTCACGTTTGATGACAGTCTTGCCCTGAACACATCTACATGACAACTGTTACCATTACTTATAGCACCTCTTACTGGTCACAGGAAATGACATGCAAATCACGTGTTCTTCTTTGATGTATATCTCTACAGATTTCACCAAATTGACTTCAAGTGTGGTTTCTAAGACACTAAGACCTGTGACATAACAACTGATTTAAAAAAGTGAGTTTTCGTCACACCATGTGGGTTTGGCTTAGTTTCCAACTTTGATGTTTCGCCATGAAACAAGAAGTTGTTATATCTCACCCAAACATCGTCCGATCTGACCAAAACTTCTCATGCTTGATAAGAGTCCTGGCCTGAACACATCTGCACAGCTCAATTTAGTTATCATGATAGCACCACCTACTGGAGACAGTTTTATATTTTGATGTACACCTCCTTACAGGTTGACCATATTCAGCCAAAACTTGGTAAGAAAAGCTTTGAGACCTTGATGATGCCTGCTTGTAATTTCAGAGGTTTTTTATGAACATCGTTGCCATGGCAACATGGTCTTCATCACCAAACACGAAGTTGTTGTAACTTAACTTTGCATCAACAGATTGGCCCCAAATGTTACAGGTGCCATCAAGGTGCAGCCCTGAACAAACTGTCAAATTAAGTATGATATTCACAGCGCCACCAACTGGAAAAAGAAAGTAAGCCTCTTAACAAAACTATACTTGATTTTCATGACATTTACATGGTTTGGTATACAAATGATGAAGACCAAGATGATCTACATTTTTCTGGTGGTCTCTAGCGCCACCTAGTGGCCACAGTAAGTATTAGCCAACATGAAATATCTAATTGAAGGATCGAAACTCTCCGCCTGCTTGTTCTGACTTTCACTGAAATGAAAGATCATGGGAAATCCAATTATTCAGTTTCTGATTTTTTGTTGTACCATGTGGGTGTGGCTAGGTTTGAAAATTTGATGTTTCGCCATGAAACAGGAAGTTGTAGTAATTTAGTCAGATATTGTCCAATCTGATCACATCTGCATGGCTCATTTGACTTATCAGCATACTGCCACCTACGAGAAATAGGAAGTCACATGATTTATATTTTTAGGTGCATCCCCTTACAGGTTGACCACATTCATCTCAAACTTGGTGACAAAAGCTAATTCAAGACCTCCATGATGCTTCCTTGTGAAGATAATATGTTTTTAATCAATGCCGTTGCTGTGGCAATGCAATATTCACCACCAAACAAGAAGCTACTGTAACCTCAGTTTGCATTAACCAATTAGCCCCAATTTTTTTACGGGTGTGATCAGGTTGCAGCCCTGAACACATCAAAATGTCAGTTAACAATGGTACTCAATGCGCCAAATACTGGCAACAGGAAGTATACCTTGTAACACAATTATCGTTTGATTTACATGGAATTAACATGCTTTGGTCTACAAATGATGTAGAGCAGGATGACTTAGATTTTATGTTTTCCACTGCCACCTAGTCGTCATAGGATAATACTACACCATGTGAAATATCTCACTCAGTGGTTCAAACTCTCTGTGTGCATATTCCGACTTTTACTATAATTAACGATCAGGACAGCCCCACTTGTGTGGGGGTGCGAGGGTCTGTCCATCACTGCTTGCAGCTTTAATTAATATTTATTTACTCTGACTTAATAACTTTTGTGGTTTTATTGCAGTTTCAGTTACTACAGCGCTATTCCACATTCAAACACTGTGGCGCTAGCAGTTTGGCACAGAGGAAGAATAAACCTTCCTGTTGTGAAGATAACATCAGCTCAACATGTGCCTCTTCTGTTCTTTATCACAGGTTAGTAAATGCACTCATATATTGCAGACTTTAACAGTAGAAAAAGTTACTTATAAGATTGTTTGCACAAGTTGGTAAATAAAACGTTTTGTGAGTAGAAATGTGTGTAAACAGTGACTTATGACTGCATGCTAACTAATGCTAATGCTAGCAGACTTGGATAAAATGAAGTCGTGAGTGTGTGGAAAGTTAACCAAAAAACAACTGAAACTAGTGATTTCACTTTTGAACTTAATTCACTGAACACATGTATGAAACAGGTTTCATGCATTGTTATTTTTCTTGTTAATATGTGTAGCTTATGGATATTTTTGTGGTTTAATGCCAAGACCAAAAATGTTACATTGTAAGCTATTTTGGTGAATAATCTATGGTTGCTTATGTGAAAACCTAAGGAAAGCGCCGTTAAAGGAGCTTTACACCCTTTATTTAGTCTGTTCTTTAAAAATGTAAAGGTGAAAATGTGTTGTTTGAAAATAAACTGAAACAGAATAAAACACTAGTAGCAGAGGTTACATTGAAATACATTACATATGGTTTAATATACTGATACTGTAAAAACTGTTAAAAAAGGTTGAAAAAAATTCAGTTTTTGAATACAATTAAAAGGGAATGCAAGTTCATTATTATGTATTTACCTTTCAAGGGAACGTGTTTCTGAAAATCTATTGTAATACTGTTTATGGATAAATGTCCTAGCTCAAGGATATTATGGCCATGTTTTGTAAATGGAACTGAACCTGAAGGCCATTTGTTTCCATTTAATGAATGATACCTAAAGTATGTTCATAGATAGAGGAATAATAAACCTTCCTGTTGTGAAAATAACATCAGCTCAACATGTGTACCTCTTCTATTCTTTATCATATCACCACACATTGAGAGAACAGAACACCAGTTGCCCTTCAGACTGCAAAGTTAAGGAGGCAACACAAACTTACCGAATACCACTTCTTCATGTCTGACTATTCCTTAAGGGAATAGTGCAATGTGTAGGAGTTAATAGGGGAAAGCCCATCCTTCGTGCCGGTATCATTGGGATACCCCAGTGATCAGTCTAAGGACCATCCATTGCTATTAACATGTATATCAATGACCTACCAGAAAACTGTCCTGGGGTCTGCTGCCAAATTTATGCCGATGTAACAGCTATTTCTAATACAAGCTATTGTAGCTCTTGTGCATCTCTCCCCCTCTCTCCCTTTTCTATGTGTCATTCAGTCACATACCACTGTAATTTTATTGTTCTTCTATTGCACGTCTGTCCATCCTGGAAGAGAGATCCCTCCTCAGCTATTCAGCTGTATCCCTATTAAAGGTTTTTCAGGGGGAGTTTTTCCTTGACCACCGCAAGAGTCAAAGGACAAAAGGATGTACACTGTAAAAGCTCCCTAAGGCAAATTGTGATTTGTGATTATGTGCTGCATAGATAAAACTGACTTGGCGTGACAACAGGTTAGCAGGGCTGTCTTTTGTCATATCAAGATATATTGATTTAATGCTATATTGTTGTGATCCATTTGTAATTAGTTTATTAGTTAGATGGCTTTGCTAGAGCTCAGTTTATGTTATGTAGAGTCTTGAATAGAAGTGCACATGTGACACAAACACAGACTGACAGTTGGTCCAGCTGTGATCAGCTTTATCTGAAAACAGATGACGCTTCATGGAAAACAATCTCTTAGTTCTCCTAAAACATATTTGCCCAGCGGTGATTTAATGTAAATGTAAACATATTATTTCATACAATTTACAGCAATTTTAAACATTATTAATTATTTCTTACAACCATTTTTAAAGTTTTAACCTAAAGGTTCCCAGCAGCTGCTTATATTCACAACCAGAGATAACGGTGAAGGGTCCTAAATGACTGACTATATGCTGTATTCTGCATAGCCTTGTCTATATGACCTGTGTGAACATGGTGTAATCATAAACAACCTCTCTCATAGTCTGTAATGACTTCACAAAAATTATTCACACAAATCAACTATCAACACCAAAATTTTAAAGACCCAGAGAGAATAAAAACACTACTGAGCAAGCGTGACAAGTGCTGAGCATCCTTACCTGACCATGTTCCTCATCAGCAGGAAGAAGGCTTCTCTGGCTGAGGTACAAATGTTCTTACCATAGATAGCCATCTGTTGAAGAAGAGGAAAAAAAGCACAGTAGAATAAGGTTGTTGATGAAATGAACAGAGGATAGCTGGTGTTCAATACTATTCTTGCTAAAAACCAATACTCACCATAATATAAGCATTTTGGTTCATGTAGCGTATGAATTTCTCCAAACACCAGAAACAGCATTTCAGACAGTGCATTATGAACCTGGACAGACTGTTGTCAAAACCTAAGTGGATTAACATGTACAAGATCAGTAGAAATGGTAAATGGACCTGCACTTCTATTGCGCTTTTCTAGTCATTCGACCACACAAAGGGCTTTCACACTACGAGTCACATTTATCCATTCACACACATTCATGCAGAGTAAAGGGTGCCATTTGCTAGTTAATTTAACACTGCAGAATATAACACTCTTGTGCACTCCCACATCAAAAGAACAGCTACTAGGAGCAATTTGGGGTTTAGTGTCTTGCCCTGGGATACTTAGACATGTTGACTGATCTTCAGATTAAATGGTAAATGGTAAATGGACTGCACTTGTACAGTGCTTTTCTAGTCTTTTGACCTCTCAAAGCGCTTTCACCCTATATGTCACATTCACCCATTCACACACATTCACGTACTGGTGGCCGAGGGTTCCACACAAGGTGCCACCTGCTACTCAGTAACCATTTATATGAATGCGCATTCCGATGATGATGGTTCATGATAAATAGACTACACTTGTATAGTGCTTTTGTAGTCTTTTGACCACTCAAAGCGCCTTCACCCTACATGTCACAATAACCCATTCACACACTGGTGGGTACCAAGGGTACCGTACAATGTGCCACGTGCTACTCAGCAACCATTCATACGAATGCACACTCTGATGATGATGGTTCAGTATCTTGCCCAGGGATACTTTGACATGGAGAAGCCGGGATCAAACCACTGGCCTTCCCATTAGAAGACAACCTCTGACCAATGTTTGTTTGTTTACCTGTATGTGTGTGTGTGTGTGTGTGTGTATGTGTATGTATGTGAGTGAGTCAGTGAGTCAGTGAGTTAGTGAACCTTTTAGTTTCTGTTCCAGGTACTCCAGTATGATCCGGACCAGTTGGGCAACTGAAATAATTAGAGCTCCAAATGCCAGTGACCCTGTGTGATACCTGAAGATCAATAGGTGGGACAAAAAATTGTTTGTTATGCATTACTAATTTTGGATAAAAGATGAAACACCACCAATTTTAGATGTTTACAAACAGTTTGACAAATGATTAATCCCAGGTTTAGTAATCTGAGTTTGTCCTGACCTGACAACCCTGCTAAATGATGAAAAAAGCGGACATGGTGGGATGTCCTGAGGCTTCCTCTTGGCCCAGTAGTAGCTAGCAAATGTCCCAGCAAGAGTGCACTGCTCCAGGGCCAAGCTGAAGTTGACCAGCCAGAGGAAAACCAGTAGGTTGGACAGCTGCAGCAAGAAGAGGTAGCGGTGGTAGGTTGTCTCTCCACCATAGAAGGCGAACAGGCACTGAGAATCCAGACACAATGCTGATTTGAAGACGTTGGTTCTGTTGAAGGTCTGAGAGACGTGAGAGGGAGATTGGAGGAGACTTCTTTAGCAAATCTTTGAGTAGATTTGTACAATTTATGCAAAACAGCCATTCTGAATACAAACATTTTGTTGATCAACAGAGGGAAGCATTTCAGTTGCCCCAAATCATAGCTGCAAGCTGCAGTGAGTGGTTTTTATACTTCAAAACTGAGGAAACTCACTTATGCTAACACACATAACTAGTTACACTCTAGCTGCACTCTGTGTGAACTGAAAAGTAGAGATAAACAACTCATTACAGGGTAAGACAAAGTATGTGGAATTTCATATGAACAAAATGTTCTGCCAAAAGGTCTGTTCTGGTTATATATGTGGCAGTGTTCCTGTCCAGTCCAGAGGGAAGGCCTAATATAGTAAGATCATTGTTGTCTGTGTGTTTAGGAGGGGCTAGCCAATTACAGAGACTGCGAGTACACCTCTGTTAAGCTATAAAAGATGTGAGATGTATTAGAGGATTTGGATTTTTTTATGTGTACGCTTTAGATGACCCCATCACTCATGTGCACCTCTTTATGTAATAAATGAATGATCAATAAACACAGGCTGTTAAACTTGTAATTTCTGCCTCTATAGTTTTTAAACAACTAAACAAACAACATAGAACAACAGAAGAGAGACGAAAAATGTCAATTAAATTAAATAGAAAACAAAGACAATCAAGGCCTTTTGGTAAGGTTGTGGCCATGTAAGGTCATTCAGTTGTGTAGGGGTGTTGGGTGTGTGTGTGTGTGTGTGTGTGTGTGTGTGTTTGTGAGTGTGCATAAATATGTGCCAGTTTGCCCACACATGTGCAGGGGGGACAGGGACCCAAAAGGCAGGAAATGAACAAGCAGAGAAATGAGAAAAAAGAAGGTAGGAGCAGAGCCTCCGAGCCAAGGTGGTTTATGAAGTCCCATGTTTTAACCATAAATTTGAATTTGGTGTTATCTTTATCATAATTTTTAAACTGTTCTCTTTCTTCCTCTCATTCTCTTACAGCTAAACATTGTTTTTTTATTTGTGCTGTGTGAGGTAGTGGTTCCCTTTTCAGCTGCTTCCAGGCCCTGTGGAGGGAGCTAGCTGTCAGAGGTATTCCATTTCCATCATCCCTCCTGAATGCCTGTCAGGGGTCCTGAATAGCCCTCAGGCCCATCAGGAGTGAGCCTGATGGGGAGAGAAAGCACAAAAAAGCCCCATATACAGTTTGATTTGCCAAAATAAGATTAGCATTAATGGATGTAGAACGTTGTGCATTAAAAATGAGAGGTTTAAAAAAATTAAAATATTTAAGCAATAGATAACACTGATGATGATGATGACATTAATAACAATGATGCTAATAATAACAATGACAAAATATTCACATAATATTATTGATAATTTTTTAATTTGCTATGACAATTGCAGTGCCAGTTGCTCCTCAAATCCCTGCTAGTTTTTAGCTATTTTTTTCTATTTTTTCAACTCCATGGACCCTCCTGCTGAAGCATGACTTTTCTGCAATAGAGAAGCCGCTATTAACATCAGAAAAAGTTGTGTAGGTTTTGGACACTGAATGCAGCAGACTGCAAGAGAATCCCCACCAATAGCATACACCAAGCGGCCAGTCAGACCAACGGGGTGAAACAAAATAGAGAGTGCCAGAGAGTGGGAGGAGAGCTTGTATCAGGGCAAGGCTGACCCAATGTGGACAGAGAGCTGTTCCTCTACCAAGCCTGCCTCTGGCTAATGGATCCGGTTGCAGGAGAATAAAGTGGATGAGATGTGATTGAGGCTCACTCAGCAACGGGAAATCAGAGATTGCTGTGTGCACATCTTAACAGAGACATGGTTAACCCCTAACATCCCAGATTGAGCTGTTGCACTGGATGGGCAGACCTTGCTCAGGGACACAAGACTCTGATGCGAATTGTATAATGCCCATGCAGCAACATGCCCAAGAAACCACATAGAATCGTCTTAGTAGCTGCTGATTTTAATTAACTCATCCTTCAACTCCAAAGATGTAGCAGGATCAAGGACAACTTTAAATTTAATTTTTTAAACTATATTTCAAAAAGTGATGAAAAAAATCTACCTTGTTCCTTGTAATGATAATTATAGTAGCAATAATAATGATAGTGATGTTAATAATAACAAATATAATAATAATGATAATAATACACATCATCATCATTATAGTCGTATTTATAGATGGTTAGTCATAATTGTCAGTTATTAAGAGATGTAGTAATAACAAATTCCACAATGACGGTACTGTTAGTCGTGATTTAAGTGATGATATAACAAAGTAAATAAATATATATACAAACAAAAAAAAAACAACTGGGTATATCTCAGAGATGTAGGTAAGTGTTACAGTATATTAGTGTGTTACTCTGGTAGTACTACCACTATAAGTAACTATTACTAGTTATTTAACCACAAGATCCCGAGAGGGAGTTTGTTAGTGGTTTCTTTCCAAAATTGTTTTATGGGTGAGCAGTTCAAGATTACATAAATGTAGTAGTATGTAGTGTTTTTAGGCCAGAGTGAGCAGTTTCCAGAGTCTAAGAGGTCTGTTAAATGCATCTGTTTGACAGTGATGTTTGTTCTATGGTTGACATTGTATGGTATGAGTTGGAGGATTGGTTTATTTGTCATTGTAAATGTGTTTGTACACATTGTGTTCCAGCAGCCATTGCCAAGTGATACTGATAGATCTTTCTCCCATTTTGAGATAGGTCTTTTTTTTCTTCTTTTTTTGTCTATTCTTTGTCAGTTTTGATGAGTTTAAAGAGTTTTGAAAGGATTTTTGTTGGTGTTATGAATTTAAATATTTTGTCTATTGGTGTGGATGTTTGAATATTGCATTGTTTTAAGTTTACATTGACTGTCCTGACACATTTGACTTGTTTTATGGTTTATGCTGTGCTTTTGGACTAGCTCCTTTAAAGGGTATGAAGGCTGGGTTTTGCATTATGTGTTGAAGCTGGGTCATACCTTTGTCTTTCCATGTAGTGAGATTTAGTGGGTATTTTGTCCTGAAGAAAGTCTTGATTGTTCAATAGTGGTGTATGTTTAAAGGGTATGTGTGTTTTTTGCATGATTTTATGACAATTTTCCACTAGGCTTTTGGGACTATAGCTATAATAGCATTTTACAGCAGTGGTGCTTATGAAGGGAGAGGATGCAATATGTAATTCATTGCTTTGTTCTATGTCTGTTCAATCAGTGGGTCCATGTCATTATAGTCTGTTGACTGGCCAGAAAATAGTTGACAAAGTTTGGTGCATGTAGTTGTCCAACATTTTGGGGTTTTCTTAGTTTGGGGAGCTTCTTTTTCAGTTTCTTATATGTCCAGTAGAACTTTGTTATTATTGAGTCTAGGGGAAGTGAACCATGTGGAATTTGGGCAAAATGGGAACTGAAAAAAGATAGTTTATGTTGAGCAGTGTTGTCATCTTAGTGACTGCTATTCTTCTAATTGGAGAGTGTGATAGATTCATCCATCTTTGACTGTTGTGCAGAGTGGGTCAAAATTTAGGTGTAATAGTTCTCACAGTTTTGGTAAGATGGTAATACCTAAGTATCTTATGGTGTCTGTGGGAGGAGGAATTGGTGATGCAGGATCACAAACAGAGGATCCCAGCTCTTTATTGAGTGATGTAATAGTGCTGATATTGATTAGTTGATAGAGCAATTTGAGATTTTAGAGAATTTCCTGAACGGATTTACGTAGATGAGATGTTACGTCCACCAACGAAGCCACAAGCTCCATGCTGTCACTCCTCAGAAAATCCAAGTACTGCCTAGCTTTGGCATTCTTCTGTTGGGACAAAAACATCTCCAGGCCTTTCCTGACAACCAAAAACCTTTCCAGGACCCTTGTATTACACAGCCACCTCACATTATTACAGAGAAGTATAAACCTACAAATTAACACAAATATCGTGGAAATTGGGAAAAAAATAGTTGTTCAACCAATCTAAAAGAGTCCCATTTAGTCTGGCAGGACGGTGTTAAATCATATACAAAAAAGGCCCTCTACTATGCCAGAACAAAGTATTACTCAGCGTTAATTGAGGAAAATAAAAACAATCCCATGTTTCTTTTTAACACTGTAGCGAGGCTGAAACAGAGACACAGCTCTATAGAGCCCTGTATTCCTTCACCCCTCAGCAACAATGGCTTTTCTTTAATGATTTAATAATAAATTATATAAATAAATAACTAAATTTCCACTGTTATGTGGATGATACGCAACTGTATCTATCTATGGCCAGATGAGGCCGGTCAGTTATCGAAACTACAAGTGACATGCTAAGGACATAAAAGCCTGGATGAGATGCAGTTTCCTGATGTTAAATTCAGACAAAACTGAAGTTATTGCACTTGGTCCCTAACACATCAGAAACTCTTTTTCAAATTTTTCTAGATGGCATTGCCTTGGCCACCAGCGTAACCATGAAGAACCTCTGAGTTATATTCAATCAAGATTTTTCTTTTGCCTCTCATGTAAAACACAAATCAAGGACTGCATTCTTTTACTTGCTTAATACTGCAAAAACGAGGCATATCCTGTCTCAAACAAATGCCAAAAAAATAGTGCACACATTTGTTACTTCTAGGCTGGATTATTGTAACTCCTTATTATTGGGTTACCCCAACAGCTCCCTAAAGACTCTCCATCTGGTCCAGAATGCTGCAGCACATGCACTAACGGGAATAAAGAAAAATATAATATTATAAAATATATAATAAATACAATATTTCTCCTGTTTTAGCTTCTTCTTCGAACTGGCTCCCTGTGAAATCCAGAATTTAATTTAAAATCCTTCTACTTACTTACAAAGCTCTAAATGATCAGGCTCCATCATATCTTTCACAGCTCACAGTTCCCAATCATCCTTCAAGAGCACTGCGCTCTGAAAATGCAGGGTTACTTGTGGTTCCTAAAGTCTCCAAAAGTAGGATGGGAGGCAGAGCCTTCAGCTACCACACTCTTCTTTTATGGAACCATCTTCCCTTTTCAGTCTGGGAGGCAGACACTGTCTCCATTTTTCAGAGTTGACTTAAGACTTTCCTCTTTGATAAAGCTTATAATTCGGGCTGGCTCTGGATTGCCTTGGACCAGTCCGTAGTTAGGCTGACATAGGTTTAGTTAGCCTGGGGACTTTCTATGATACACTGAGCTACTCTGTCCTTCTCTTGCTGTCTTTATCTGCAAACACTCATGTCCTGCATGACACAACCTACATGACACTTCATTTACTCTCTCTTGCTGTATCATAGATCTCACAAACAATTTGTTTATTGACTCATAGGGAGATTTTAATTGTGGAAGTTTTGTTGCCTTTGTATTTTGAAGAGAATGCAGGCTGAAATGTCTGTGCTTTGTGTCATAGTATCATCTGACATTTCCACTCTTCATGACTCCAGCTGTCTCTTTCCAAATCAAACAAATTGACTTTGTGCTGGATTGGGGCAATATGAATGCATATTACTCTGTCTCTGCCTTCTCTCAACGTAATGTACACTGATGCCAAAGTCTTGCTTTCTTGTGCCCGCAGGATGGAACATGAACACCCGTTAGCTGTTGGCTAACTTGCTAATTTTGAGCGGACGCCTATTTAGCAGACCACTGAACGCTGACATGTGATGACTTCATTGTCATATGCTGGCTGTCAAGGTTGCCATGACAACGATGTCAAACAGGGAAATTATTAAATTTAAGGCTTAATCTCAGGCCAGGATCGCTGTAACAATCTTCATATAGACTAGATTTTAAAAAACAGAATATTTATTGATAAAAAATATAAACTTTTTTTTTTTTAGTAGGAAATGTTTACTTCATCACATTGTATTATTGCACTCCTAATACGATATGTGGGCTGGGTCTGGATTTACTTGCTGTCCAGTTTGGATCTCAATGGTGAGTTGTACAGTGTCTTGAACCCAGTTGATAAATGAATATCCAAACCCAAATTTGTGTACTGTTGTAAATAAAAATGTCCAGTTGATTCATTTGAGACATTTTTTTTGCATCTAGCTCAGCTATTATGTTTTCCTTGTTAGTCTGAGTTGTGTGATGAATTATAATGGGTAGCCTGCGTGTGTTATTGCATGCGTCAGCCTTTTATAAAACCTTTTTGAACGATGTGTACTATAAATGGAGTGTCTGTTTCAAGAAGACTTGCCAACACACCCTCCTAAGACACAACTCTGGCAACTGGAAGCTCTGTTTTGCAAAACGTGAAGTTAGTGACACCAGCGGCCATAGTCAAATGCATCCCCAAAGCCAGAACAGGTTGATGTTGAATCAAATTTTAAACTGCTGGCTAAGGCTAAATGTAGATTTGATAAAATCATAATTCATCCCTAATTCATAATTCGGTAGTAATGTCACCAGAGTTCACTAAAATTAACATAGACTCAGTGTGTAGATTTGCAAAAATGTCATCATTTAACCGCTGGCTGTCATGGTGGTGTCCCGCAAACCATGTGGGCTTCTTAGATAATTGGCTAACTTTCTGAGGAAAACCTGGTCATGTCAGGAGAGACAGCATTCATCCTACTTTAAATGGAGCCACTCTCCTCTTTAGGAATCTGGCTGAGTTTATTCAAGTTGGGACCAGGGAGTGGAGTGGCAGTCTTACACACTTCTCTGAGCGTCCTCTAGTACAATCACACACACATAGTTATTGATTTCTGCATCCAAGCCATCAACTTGTCTGTTAGACCCCATTCCAACTAGGCTACTTAGGGAAGTTTTACCCTTAATTGACAATTCTTTATTCGATATAATCAACGTGTCTTTATTAACAGGCTATGTACCGCAGTCCTAGTAGAAATCATTAAACCGCTGGATTGACCTCTTGAAGCCCATTGTCAATCCAGAGATTTTTAGGAAACTACAGACCGATATCTAATCTCCCTTTTATTTCTAAAATCCTTGAAAAAGTAGTCGCTAATCAGCTTTGTGACTTTCTTCAAAAAAATAGATTATTCAAGGATTTTCAGTCAGGATTTCAGGAGTTCATCATAGTACAGAGACAACACTAGTAAAAAACTACTAATGACTTATTGATTGCCTCTGATTAAGGACTTGTCTCTGTAGTAATTTTATTAGATCTCAGTACCACATTTGATGCCACTGACCATCAAATCCTTCTGCTCAGACTGGAACATTTAATTGGCCTTTAAGGAGCGGCACTAAGCTTGTTTAAATTATACCTATCAGATCGTTCTTAGTTTGTTCATAAACTAACCTATTGTTCATTTTCTGATAAAAGCACCAAATTTGGTACAAATTTTGTTTAATATATTTAGAGGAAATCTGGATATTGGGCCACTGTAGATTGGCACTGACATGACCATGTCAGCCATTTTCCAAAATGTCTGCCTGCCGTTGCTGGTTTACATATTCCCACAAAACAAGAGACAATGCACTGCAAATCTTGTGAAAACGAAGCCAACATTCAGTAAGTAATAACCAAAGCTTTTATTATAAATATTCAAGTATAAAAAATACCCCAAAAAACAAGTGTTACGCTATAAAAAATGAAGAATTACACTTCTGTAATTGAACATTGTAGTCTCGTTCTAATAAATACCAGTAAAACAAAAAATAAAAGTAACAATGTAAACATATTTTTCAGAGTATGTCAGTGACCTAATAAGGCCTCTGTTTGAGGACATGTTGGAGGAGCCCTGCAGATGCACAGATGAACTCAAACAAATCCTCATCCCAGAAAACTCCAAGAACCTTACAAGACAAGACATCTTATCTGGCATACAACTCAAGACGGGGCGGCGATCCTCACACATCTTCCCAGGTATTCCCAACACCAGCTAACAAAGTTGCAAGATGCAAGATATCTGTAACATCTGAAAGACAGAGAGAACATCATCATTTCACTAAATAATTGATGTCTTCCTTTTTTCTGTTCTACAGATTTTGCTGAATCCAGTGTGGAAATTCAAGTATGACCTGTATGACCTGTGAAGAGTGTTGGGGGCGTGCAGTAAAAGTAACCTGTTAGTAACCTGAGTAGTACATTACATTTAAGCAGTAATTGAGCAATTTAACTGTATGACAGATTTGTGGTAATATTACTGCAGTTACTACGTGCAGTTACTATGGGCAGTAAGATGTTACCACCAGATAGCAAGTGTTGATATTTTCTTAGCATTTTTCGACCCTTTGACATTTTTAACACCTTGTTGGACTTTTTCAGTTTTTTGGGTGAAAGTAATGCAAAAGTAGTATTCTGCATTACACTGCACAGAAAGTAATATTGTAAAGAAACTTCCCTGTAAAATGACAGTTACTAGTAATATGTACTGCATTGTATTTTGAAGTTACTTGCTTAACACTGCTTGTGAAGTTCAAAAGAACAAAACTATTAATGATATTTATTTGTATTTTTTTCTTTTCAATTGTTCTTATGGATACAGTGCACATTATATTGAAAATAAAATTCTTTATTTTTCCTGACTGATGTGATTTTCTTCACGTCTTCACGTTCCTTCACGATCATGTGTTTGTACAGATGGAGATAAAATAAAAGTATTCCATGTAGTAACACACAGCTTTTATAACAAGAAGAAAAACTTACTCTTCCTCTCTTCTCATACATCCACAGTCTGCTCTGTGGATGCTGTGGATGTTTTGTGGGCATTCAGTTTGGTTTGAGGCTAGGATGATAAGTCATGCATGATGGAGGACTTTGCTCTCGATTCATTCCTTATACAACCTAGTGTGGAAAAAAGAAAAACAATTTTTGAAATGAACAGATTTAGTCAAGAATGAACATAGATAATTTCTCACTATTTTGTTTAACAGGAGTAATAATTATACTATTGGCAAAAGACAAATACATGTTCTCTAAACTACCAGATATTAAAGTCTGGGTAAAGTGATAATTAAAATGTGTTCTGAGTTTGTCACATCACAGAAAGATGTTATTAAACACCTGACCAAATTTGAATAACCAAAAAAATATGTAAAAGAGGGTCTCAAAATTATGAAAAAATGTACAGTATTCTCTGTTATGAAATCCTGGGGGTGTGTCCACTGGAGGAGCAGAGGTCACGCCCAGTTGGGGGACTATGCTAATGATGCTTCTCACTTTCATACAGTATTCATTGTCAGGGGCGGGGTTATGCTAAATATAGCTCCATTGCATCGTCAAGCTATGATTTAGGCCCACCCAAAAAATCTTCAAACAGGAAAATGGTGAAAAAACAGTAAACCCTCTAACTCCGCAATTCAGGCAATTCAGGACTATATGGTAAAGGGTCTTTGTAATCTGTTTTCAACAATCAATTTTCAATTTTTAGAATGTGTTTTGAAACAAATTTCTGAATTCACTTTACCCGGACTTAAATTACCTCTTAAAATGAATATAGTTTATAAGAGGTTTATAGTGATCAAAAAGATTTCAGAATACTTTCTGTCATAGATAATTCTATAGAAATCTCACCAAGATTGTGTGGGAAAGATTATACTGTCTTTACAACAAACATTTTCAAGTAAAAAGTAATCTCCTGCAGTTTATATAACAGAGTTGTTATGTGCAAGCAACAAACCAGGCGTCTGTGAAATGACACTTTTCTCTGTAAATGTAGTTTACGCATTCTCACAAATAAGTCTCCTTCAGCAGGCATTCAGTGCACTCCTGCATGATAACCAGCGGTGGTGCAGAAACAGTTTATAGTTGTTTGTTAAACAGCAGAGGAAACATTTTATCAGCAACTTTACCATTGGTATTTCTTTTCCTCTTCACTGGGCATCTTAAGCCATTTTCCACATGTGCACCTACTAACAAGGAAGTGTATTAGAAACTAAGTAAAAGCGGAGCGTGAGTAAAAGAAAAAATCCACCATATGATTCAACAGTGGCTCTGATAATTGTTTACTCACCATGCAAAGATGATTTGCAGAAGTCTCTGTTGCGGAGGTTCGCGCTGTAAACTTTCATCATCCAGACCGTATTCTGGATCTTACATGTAAGGCTGTGTCTCAAAGGTCGCCATGTCCGAGTAACAACAACAGACTACTGCTGCGTTCCGAATCTCATACTTTTTCTTTATACTTTTAGTACGTACTGCAGCTGCCCTTACAAAGTACATACTGTTGCATGCAGTATCCATACAATTGAAACACACTAAGCCATTTTAAGGGAACATTCGTTCAAATACTTGTTGACATTTTTTTACTCATTTATCCATTTAGCTTCGTGCAGTGATAGTATATTAACATATTAATTGTACACACGAGTCGCAAAACATTATTAGTACTTACACTTGAATGCCCTGCCATCTGTCATTGTGGTGTCTGTCGTTCCATCTAACAAACTGTCATCCGTCAGTAAGCTGTCAGATGTTTGTGCTCTCTCGGCTTGGTTTGTATTCGCACAACACACTGTGACGTATGTGACGTATCATCAGCTGTGCAGAGGATTGTGGGTCAGAATAGCTAGAAAAACATGCTGGCTTGCACACTGCAAAATGCGGCCGGATGTAGTAGGACATCCTGGTATTTCTGGCAATCTGCATTTCACATACTTCGTACTAGGACATATAAATCTTTTCTTGAAATAGTATGGTAGTATGGGTATTAGAACACAGGGTACGTTAGTTTGTCTTTTTACTGTTTGCAACCAGAACTTCTGCATCAACAGATGCCTCTTCTCGGGTGGCTTCGGCAAGCCGACCAATCAGCATAATGGGCTAGGAGGGAGGCAAGTATGGAGCGGCACGGAGGAGAAGGAAGCTGAAAACAACAGTCTCAGAGCTCTGCTGAAAACAGGGCTGAGGATTTCAGTACAGTTTTCTGAAGATCTGGAGTTTTTTCTGGATAGTGAATGATACAAAGCTGCTCCACTAGAGTTCGAGATCAATATTCAAGATACTGAAAATGTGCATAATATGTCCTGTAAGATAACAATCATGACTGGATTACTGAATTTCAGGGCTAAAGAAAAATACTATACTTGGTGCATTGATCCAAGAGCTGGAATGTAACATACAAGTACATTTACTCAAGGACTATACTTAAATACAAGTCTAAGGAACTTTTATTGGAAATATTGGATTGTTTAGTTTTGTATTATTGATAATTGATTTTGCTAAACACTTTACAAATTTTTGCACACAAACCATACAAAAATATACAAGTTCAGCTAAAAAAAATGTTGATTAATCAGATAATTACTTTGCAGCATTTTTTATAATAGTGTCGGTCATTTTTCATGCAAAAAATCATGCCATGGTTTCAGCTTCACATATTTATGTAAAAGAACTTGTTGCTTTTCCTTTAAATTATTTTAATTCTTTTGATTTATCTAATTTCTTTAAACTTTTTTTGCATGCTTACCTTTACATTTAATACCTTTTACAGTGTGGTATTTGTACTTTTTACTTAGGCTTTGTCTAACTAAAGAATCTGAATACTTCTGATGCTGACACAGCAAATGTTTTGTTATTGCTGGTTTTTGTTTTTCCTGTAGATTTTTCACCAGTACTAACACTCAAATTTACTCCTTTTAAGTTTATTCAACAGTAAGCCTATGTCAGTTTCACTACTGTAGGAGTTCTTCTTACAGCCTTTTTTAGTGTCATGTCTCAAGTCTTGTTCATGTGTCAGAGTCGTTGCACACGTCACTAAACCTGGCCTTATATTGTGTTTGGGGGCATTACCTTTGCTAACAGATTACTTATGATCAATGGGATTCATCATTGAGCAAATCTAGTCAGAGCAGATTTGGATGGTTAAGAATGTTTGATGCATCTTGAGTTGACTTCTCATATATTTTCTCTTAGCAGAAAATTGAGAGAATATATGAGAGAAATTTAAGAGAATGTTGCTGCATGGGGCCAATGAATGTCATTCATAATTACAATATAGCTTGATCACAACATGTTTATATTCCTTCTACCCAGTATCTGAATGTATACTGTACCAAGAGCGACACGTGGCAGCTGAGTTAGTTTAGCCTATTCTTCAAAACAATAACAACAACAAAAACATAAAATTGTTTATAATTTGCCTTTTTTATCAAAACCAATTACAACTGCAATAGCCCTACCACATAGGAGCTCAGCCAATGTTTTGCAACATGTGATGAAATGAAAAAGCAGAAAAATAAAAGCTTAAATCCCTGGAGAGCTAAATTACTTTAAATGTTGTTTCCACTAATCTATAGTTCCATGCACTGTCATTTACTTAAACATTGTAACAAAGGACAATACTTTGAACATAGTAACATAGACATGTAAAAGTAATAACATCTATAATTGCTCAGGTGACATTTGAAAGAATGACTGAAAGGATAAAAGGTGAGCTGTGAGTTGGCAAAGTGAGTTGGCTGGTCTTCAGTGGCATTATTGGTATCAAGCGCTAACTGCCAACTGAAGTTTGCAGTGAAAGCCCACAGCTTATATACCCACAGGTGATCTGTTGCCTTTAATACTCAAAATAGAAATGCTTGAAATTGAATGGGGGTGTCTGTAAACATGCAAAATTAAGTGCATTCATGAATAACATAAGTAACAGGGCCATTACATATAAAACTCATCTGCGCCACATTTGCTCTAGTATCCACAATATGACAAAATAACAGAACAGTTTTCACTGATTCACGGTACAATATAATAAAAATACATTATAGTCCATAGAATTTTTATTGAGTGTAAACGGTAATTTAAGAGAAGCCATGAGGTTTGTTGATAAATTGCATCTTGGTAAGGACATGCTATGAGTTAAGTGATAGTTTGTGTGTGTTTATTTGTATGTGTGTGTTTTGTTTGTCATGTCTGCTCCTCTGCAGCCTCTCCTCACACACCTCTCTCCTAATCAGCCTGATTTCTTCCACCTGCAGTGCTTACCTCTCTCTCTCCCTCTGCCTGGCTGTACCCTTGTCAGCAGTAACCACCCACCTCCACCTGTTGCTCATTTCCTGTCTCCGCCTATATAACCTGCCCTGTGTCTCACCCTCAGTGCCAGATTGTTCTTTGTGATGAGAGACTTTCCAGCATTCCGTTCCTGCCTGCTTGCCTGCCTGTTGCCAACTCTGTCCGTCCCTGACTAACCTGCTTCGACTCTGCCCCGGTGATCCGACCTGCCTTCCAATTCCCAACACTGAGTGTGATCTGTGCCTTCCTCCCTCCTGCTCCCTGAGACGGGAAGGAATTAAGCGAGCCTGCTCTCCGGTGAGATCCGCCATCGTTGGGGTAGATTCCACTGCTCTACTCGACTCACCTATTCTGCTCTTCCGGTGAGTTCCCCGCCCGAACCACGTCATCGGTTCGGCCAGCTCAAAGGTTCGACTCGGCGGATCGCCAAAGTGGACTTGCATTCCTTTTGACGTTGTAGAGACTGTGATTTTGCTCACTTTTGGTAATAAAGCCTCTGAAAGACTCTGTCCAGTCCCTGTGTTGCTTTTGGGTCCAACCACTAGCCCTGACAGTACAATCTGGCCAGTCATGGACCCAGCACACACACCGTCTCCACTCGATCGCCAGGTTGGAGGGAGTCCTCAGGCAGCACGAGGAGCTCCTTTCTGCTGCCGCTGCTGAAGCCAAGATGGCGGCTGAGAGACACGAGCGGTCCCTTGACGCTCTCTCACTCCAACTCCAGCAATTGGCGATCCAGATCGGCAGACCAGTGATCCCTCCACCTGCTCCAGCTCCCGCTCCACTTCTCCCTGCTGATGCTCCTGAGCCCCAGGTGGGCACCCTCGAACGCTATGACGGGGATCCAGAGACATGTGGCCTGTTCCTTACAAACTGCTCCCTTTTGTTCTCCCTGCAGCCACACACATTCGCCTCGGAACAGGCGAGGGTGGCCTTCACCATAAACCACCTAACCGGACGAGCGCGGCTGTGGCTCTCTGCCTCTGTTGTCCTCTGCCTTTGAACCCCTTCAGGGGGCTACCATATTCACCAAACTAGACCTTCACAACGCTTACCACCTGGTCCACATTCGAGAGGGAGACGAGTGGAGGATAACATTCAACACCCCCACCGAACACTATGAGTATCTGGTCATGCCCATTGGCATGACCAACGCCCCTGCCGTCTTCCAAGCTCTCATAAACGATGTACTGAGGGACATGCTCAATAAATTTGTGTTTGTTTACCTGGATGACATCCTGATCTTTTCCCAGTCCCATGAAGAACATGTTGGTCACGCCCAGTCTATCCTGCAGCGCTTCCTCGAAAACTCACTCTTTGTAAAGGCTAAAAAATGTGAATTCCACGTCTCCTTAGTGCCATTTCTGGGATTCATAGTGGGTGAGGGCAGTCTGCAAATGGACCCTGCCAAGGTCTCTGCTGTTGGTTCCTGGCCTGTTCCTGACACCCGCAAGCAGTTACAGCGATTCCTGGGCTTCACCAACTTCTACCGACGTTTCATCAGAAATTACAGTTCGGTGGCAGCTCCCCTCACTGCCCTTACCAGCTCTAAGGTCCCGTTCCGGTGGTCTCCTGCAGTCAGGTAGGCGTTCCAGAACCTCAAAGACCAGTTCACTTCTGCCCCCACCCTCCAGACTCCTGACCCGGACCGGCAGTTCGTGGTGGAGGTGGACGCCTCGGACACAGGGATTGGAGCTGTCCTTTCTCAACGGGCCGCATCGGACCAAAAGCTCCATCCCTGTGCCTTCTTCTCCCGCCGCCTGTCCCCTGCCAAGAGCAACTATGACATTAGGAACCGCGAACTGCTGGTGGTGAAGGAGGCCTTGAAGGAGTGGCGTCACTGGCTGGAGGGAGCCAAGGAACCCTTCCTGGTGTGGACAGACCACAAAAACCTCCTGTCAGGCCCGCTGGGCTTAGTTCTTCACCCCTTTCCACTTCACACTCTCCTACCGCCCAGGCTCCCGCAACATCAAGCCCGACGCTCTGTCCCGTCAATTCCAGAGGGAGGAAGAACACACCGGTGGTCCTGCACCCATTCTTCCGTCCCCATGTGTCGTCGGCTCTGTAACCTGGGACATCGAGGAGAGGGTGAAGTCAGCCGCCGAGGCCCAGCCGGGTCCCAGTTCCTGCCCCTCCGACCGTCTGTTCGTCCCTGAAACCCTGCGGTCGGAGGTCATCCAGTGGTCCCACGCCTCCCGCTTCGCCTGTCACTCTGGCATCAAACACACACTGGACATTATCCGTCGGCGGTTCTGGTGGGCCTCTATGGAGGAGGAAACTCGAGACTTTGTGAAAGCCTGTCAAGTCTGCAATCAACACAAGAGCTCCCACCAGGCCCCGGCGGGTCTCCCCCAGCCCCTTCCCATTCCGCACCATCCTTGGTCCCACATTGCCCTGGACTTTGTCACCGGTCTGCCCCCCTCTCACGGCCACACCACCATCCTCACCGTTGTTGAAAGATTCAGTAAAATGGTCCACTTCATCCTGCTCCCCAAATTACCCTTAGCCAAGGACACGGCCCAGCTTGTGCTCCTCCATGTTTTCCGACTCCATGGCATCCCAGTGGACGTGGTTTCGGACCGGGAACCCCAGTTCTCCTCGGCCTTTTGGAGGGAGACATTCAGTACTGAGATGAGCCTTCCCTGCTTATGGGCTGTACTGTAGGTTTAGAGGAGCTGAGAGGACAGCAGGCAGACAAATAGCTTTTTTCAGACTAACACATTTATTAGACAACAGTAGTTCAGGTGGGCTTCAGATTTGTTTATATGTGCAATAATATGTGCAATATATAAATGTTACACTGAAGTTCCGTGGTAGAAGTTAAGATCAGAATGCCAGTGTATTTTGTTAAGGTAGAGTTTGTCATTTGTTGCATTCAGTATAAGAGGCACTTAGTATTACATTGTAACATTGTAAGACATTGTAAGCGACATTGCCAAACAGACATTAACAACAAAGTTTATGGCTTAGACTTCCAAAATAGAAGGTCCTGACCAAACAAAGGCTCTGAGTGGTGAAAGAGAGAGAACATTTTAACTGGAAAATATCTGTCTAACTGAGGGGGAAGGCACCCCCTTAAGACTTGAAAATACATTGTGTAAATGGCTTTAGGGTATGATATAAAGTGTTATATGCCATCACAGCCCTCTGTGTCCAAATGGAATTGAATTACATTTCATCATAATTAAATTTTTCCTGATAAGCTTTCTTTGTGATCTGTGCTTCTGAAAACGTAGTCACCCAATGGTTCATTATATGTGCATTTGCAACCTGAGTTTTAAATACCCCATGGGAGCTTAAATTGTTTAAAACAAACAAATTCTGATGGAAAAAATCCAAATCTATATGAGCACCTTTCTACAACTTATATTAAACACCATATCAAGTCAAATGGACCCACCTATATTTTAATTATTACACTTCTGGATAATCAATAGGCTTCCTGAGTGTAGGCCAACTAATGGCAGAAAAAAAGGATGTATAAAAAGAGCACTTCTCCAAAAGTGCATGGGTGGCCCACCACATGTCTCCACACAAGGCAATATTCTGAAAGCTCTTTTAGCTTTCACAAAGTGGCTGCTGTTCCCTCTGGGATATACATGAAAAAATAATAAACAGGGGGATATAACTGCAGAGATTTTTCTGAGGGCAGCACTGAAGGGAAGGTTATTGCTTCACTAAAAATCTGTTTTTGTCAGTTTGGCTTGAGGCTGGTATTAGAAACAGCTGTAAAATATATAAAGAAAATTTCATTAGGAATCACTTACATCTAAATTTGACCTCCAGAATTGTTACAAGCCATTAGGTCTGGTATTTAACTTTTATTGGAGTAACTTGGCTGCCATCTTATAAAATCCTACCTAGGTTAGGGTTAGGGTTAGGGTTATACATCCTTACCTTGAGGCATCAGTGTGCTCCATGAATTTAACACACTCTTATCCCAAGCCATCACATATTGCTCCTTTGCAGTGGACTACATATTACGCTCTAGGCATCCTTCTGCATCTGCTATTGACATTCCGGGATGCCACTAAAGTCATGACAACAACAGCACATGGTGGGATGATGCTGAAGGTGGTTTATGTTGAGGCAACAAAAGCACATGGCAACCAATGCTGGGATGTCAGCAAACACACATGCTAGCACAGATGTTTAGGACTGGGCAACAAGGACCTGATTAGGTTTAGACAAAAGAGGCACATGTTAAGCTGCAGAAAAAAGACATTCCATTCAGAAAGGAAGCGAACACTGGACTGCTGCATGAAAGTCCAGGGATTTGTTAGATCAACCTACCACCCATCCCTCCCGCCTCATTCTGACTTTCATGCTCTTCATATTACGCCATTACCAGCAGCATTTCAACCTGAAGCCGTCCAGTGGCATATAATGTGGACACGACAATACCACGCTTTCAACTGACACTGATCAGTTATGCTGCCATGGTAGGTGTCGTCAGTCTGTCCAATGGCGTATAATAACACACCACAATTTGTTCTGTCTGGCCACATTCTCAGCTGGCTCCATCCAGCTGTGTATCATGCGGACATGAAAAGGTGGCTTTTGGCGTCAGTATCTTTCACTAAAATCACTGCAAAAGCATCAGTACTTGATGACAGGTTGCCGCGACAAGGATAACTAAAATGTCATTGGTTCACGCGAAAGGTCACTGACTGACTGTCACCATGTGATGGCTTCAGAGTGAGACTGTGTTGATAAGGTCAACTGGAAGAAGGTCCAATAACAGCTAACTGAAAGAGGGCATGTTGCCACCCTCCGTGGTGGAGTTGGACATACTTCAGTAAAAAAATCGATTTTCCCCCGTGCTTTTATGCTGGGACAAGGATAGTAGTCCAATTAAATCACCTAATTTAAGCTATAACTGTAGCTCCACTTAACTGTGCATGGAAGACACTGACACATTGATTGATTTGTTTATTTGAGTTTCCTGCACGACAATTGTGTCCATATGGACTTAGCTATGATGGCTGACAGCGGCAACCATGATGCCAATAGACAAGACACAAGCAAATTAAGAAAACATCATTAATTTGAAAACATTTGTGCAGCATTTGGAGAACGCACTCCAAATCCCACAACACAGCACATCACAAAAATACACAGGAATACATCGCAACACAAAGTGTTTCCACAGGACACTTAATAGTGATGCACACAGATGATTTTTTAAATTTATGTATTTTTTATTTTATTTTATTTGTAAAGTGACTTTAAATTCCAGTAAAAGCACCATATAAATACAATGTATTATTATGACTTTTTGTACTGCTTGTTTTATACAGTCTATGGTTACTGGAGTCAGATATCCGTCAGTGGTGTTAGAAAATGCAAATGTAAGTGTTTACTGCAGTCAAGCCAACCTCAACTCCACAAAAGACAGTTTAATGAGTCCCCATGTGTGTAAGAGCTGACTTTAAAAAAAAAGCTTCAATCTAGTGGATCACTCAGTCTGTCCTGTGTAAATGATTAAATAAATTAATGTATTACCATTTTTTTAATTTCAATTCATTTGTCTTTTCTATTTATTTGTGTATGTATTTGTACTTATGTAGTTATTATTTATCTTTTTTTCATTGATTACTTTATCTATTTATTTGTTTATGTATTTATTAATTAAATTATTTATATATGACAGACTGACAAACTTGTTAAATTAATGTAAATCATCGTAAATAGGCTTTTATTTTTAATTCAGCAATGCCTATCATATAAACAAAATCATATAAAGTTTGTCTTTTTGGAATGGAGGTTGACACAACTGCAGTAATAAAACACTTACATTTTAGCTCATTTTCCAACACCACTGACGAATAGCCAACTCCAGCAACCATAGACTGTATTAAAAAAGCCAGTAACATAAGTCATCTATGTGCGTCACTATTAAGTGTCCTCTGGAGGCACTTCTGTTGTGATGTAGCGTGTTTTTTTAATGTGTTATGGTGTGGTCTTTGGAGCATCTTCTCCAAATGCTGCGCACAAGTCTTCTAATTGATTATGCTTTCTTAATTTGCTTGTGTTTTGTCTATTTGAAAAGTGGTTGCCCCTGTCAGCCACCATACAGGACACTGTACAACAAGAAGAAGAAGAATGGCCATACAACCAATAATAATAAACAGTCCCACAAATTCAAAAAGAGAGCATTTCAAATTCAAGTTGGAAACAGTTTTCTCTGCCTTAGTTGCCAATCCTTCAATCTTGCCAAGACTCATTAAAAAGAGCCAGCTCCACATTACCTTCAGATGCCCAAAGTAAATAAGAGGTTCTTTTACTGATTATGTTATCAGAAAAGTCACTGTACATGGGGTAATGGAACATAAAATAAATTTCATCCTTAACACGGATCACAAAAACACATAAACACTGCTCATCAGGAATACCCTTATGTCAGCCTCCCTTAATTGTTACTGGTTGGGTATACGTTCTTTACTGGGCACACAGGGACCTCTATCCTTTCTGTTAAGAAAAGGATCTGGGTAGTTATCTTTGATTTTCAAACGGATTATCATCTTTGGCGTATTCCAGATCTCCTCCTTTCACTGTTGTTTTTGTGGCTCTTTAGTAGTGTTACATATGTCCACCCATCCATTTTGTCCGCTTATCCGTGGCCGGATCGCCGGAGCAACAGGTGGAGCAGAGCATTCCAGACGTCCCTCTCCCCAGCAACACTTTCCAGCTCCTCCTGGGGGACCCCAAGGCATTCCCAGGCCAGACGAGATATGTAATCCCTCCAGTGCATTCAGGATCTGCCATGGGGCCTCCTGAAAGTTGGACATGCCCGAAACACCTCCAGTGGGAGCAGCAGCGGCTCTATAAGCTCCTCCTGGAGGTCTATGCTTCTCACCCTATCTCTTAGGCTGAGCCCAGCCACCCTGCAGAGGAAACTCATTTCTTCCGCTTGTATCCGCGATCTCATCCTTTTAGTCACTACCCAGAGTTTATGACCTTAGGTGAGGGTTAAAGCGTATATGGACCAGTAAATCAAAAGCTTTGCCTTCTGGCTCGGCGCCTCCATTCTACCCTCACTCCTGCACAAGACCCTGAGATACATGAACTCCGTAGCTTGGGGCAGCAACTTTCCCCCCACCTAGAGGTGGTAATATAATATATATGTATATATATCACACAGCAGATTTTTCCTGAAAATAAAATGTAAGCCAGATGAAAAACATATAAAGAAATAAAGCTTACAACACTGAACTCTAGTTCTACTAGTATAGGTGAAGCTCTCCACTGGACTTTTGGTAATACTCCTCTAATCATGAGCGTGCATTCACACACTAAGAACAGCAAAAATGTAGCCAGCCAATTTGGACATTCTTGCCCGAATACGTGCAGACATTACAGTATATAGGAAGGTGGATTCCCACTGTCAGAAATTCTACACACTCTTCAGTAAACAGCGTACAAATGACAGGGCCCCTAGGTAGAGCACCCAACCTGAGCTAATAGAACTAGGGTTACAGAGCCCATCCTCTACTGGACTATTTGAGAACAGTGGGTGGAGTCCAACAAATAAGTGCCCTGTCATGACATAACAATGACCCAGCCACACTCATCATATAAACAACTAAAGGTAAGTCACAGTAGCCCACCTACTTCTTCTGCCAAGAAGGCGAGGGCCCCAGCCAACCTAGTTGGTAAGCTACCAAACTGGGTTGAGTGTTCCAAAGACAAGGGGGTCTAAAGACAAGCAATAGACACCCAGGACACATTTCCCGGGTCATCCAGGAGCATGGAAACATGTTGGTGTATCAATCCAGAAGCAGAGTCACGTACAACACAGTCAACATACACCCAACCCTTTCCATCATTCTTGTATCAACAGACCCCCAAATGGAGCTCAACATGTCCAAGAGATAAAACCACATGAATGGCAGGGTGTATACCATGATGTTGTGAGACATGTCCTCGACACTCAGCCCAATGAACAAAGCCACTGACACCAAAGGGCAGTAAGTTTAAACACTGTCTTGGCTGGAGTCATCACAAGCAGCAAAGCTGTCTTAAACGACAACGCCTTCAGAGAGGAGCACTCAAGAGAATGGTAAATGGTAAATGGACTATACTTCTACAGCTTTTTCTAGTCTTATTGACCACTCAAAGCGCTTTAACACTACATGTCTATTCACCCATTCACACACACATTCACACACTGGTGGCCGAGGCTACCGTACAAGTCAAGTCAAGTCAGTTTTATTTATAGAGCCCATTATCACAAATCATGGTTTGCCTCAGAGGGCTTTACAGTGTACGACATCCCTCTGCCCTTAGACCCTCACATCACCCAAGGAAAAACTCCCCAAAAAGAACCCCTGTAACGGGGAAAAAAAAGAGGAAGAAACCTCAGGAAGAGCGGTAGAGGATAGTGAGGGATCCCTCTTCCAGGACGGACAGACGAGCAATAGATGTCGTAAATAGCAAATGAAATACAAATCATGGCAAAAAAGGAAAGAGAAAGAGAGAGGGGGAGAGAGGGTGGGGGAGAGAGGGGGGGGGCACAGCAATAATAGAAACAGATGTATGTCATATTACAATAATGGTAGGTGTGAAATTAGTAATTGCTCTCTATGATGATGTTGAGAGAGATGATAACAGTCTCATGCATATGTGAAAGGGAGTTGTCCAAAGGCAAGATCACAGCATCAGCGCAACCAGGACCAGACCACGATCAGGGCGAGCGGGGGGCACAGAATCAGTACAGCCACAGCACGAGCACAACCAAAGGCAGGGTCGCAGCATCAGCACAGCTATCACCACGGTCAGGCACAGTCAAGGTTACGGCCAGGATCCAGGGAAACTAGGAAACAAGGGAGCAGGAACGCTCCCGAGAGGCAACAGGATTAGCGTAGTGCAGTTCAACAGACCCAGGCTCCGTAATCGCGAGCCCCAGGTAGTGAGAGTACCACATGGCTATCACAGAGCTAAGCTAAGCTTGCACATGGCAATGCAGTTAACAGACATGCATGATTTCTGATGGCGGCATTGAGAGAAGGAAAGGAGCTCAGTGTATCAGGGGAAGTCCCCCGGCAGGTTAAACCTATGTCAGCCTAACTATGGGCTGGTCCAGGCAGCCTGAGCCAGCCCTAATTATAAGCTTTATCAAAGAGGAAGGTCTTAAGTCTACCCTTAAAAGTTGAAACGGTGTCTGCCTCCCTGACCGAAAATGGAAGATGGTTCCATAGGAGAGGAGCATGGTAGCTGAAGGCTCTGGTTCCTAACCTACTTTTGGAAAATTTTGGGAACCACAAGTAACCCTGCGTTTTCAGAGCGCAGTGGTCTTGAGGGTTGGTAAGGAACTATGAGCTATGACAGATAAGACGGAGCCTGACTATTTAGAGCTTTGTAAGTAAGGAGGAGGATTTTAAATTCAATCCTGGATTTCACAGGGAGCCAGTGCAGAGAAGCTAAAACAGGAGAAATATGATCCCTTTTCTTGCTTCCCGTTAAAACACGAGCAGCAGCGTTCTGCACCAGTTGGAGAGACCTAAGAGAGTTGTTGGGGCAACCAAATAATAGGGAATTACAGTAATCCAGCCTAGAGGTGACAAATGCATGTACTAATTTTTCAGCATCTGTTTGGGATAGGATATGTCTAATTTTTGCGATGTTACGCAAGTGAAAGAAAGCCGTCCTTGAAGTTTGTTTTATATGGGAGGCAAAGGATAAATCCTGGTCAAATAAAACTCCGAGGTTCCTTACAGTTGTGCTAGAGGCCAAGGTAATGCCATCTAGAGAAATTAAATTGTTGGAGCTTCTGAGGTGTTTTGGGCCAAGAACAATAACTTCAGTTTTGTCTGAATTCAACATCAGGAAATTACGGCTCATCCAGGCTTTTACATCCTTAAGACATGTTTGAAGTCTAGATAGCTGATCAGTTTCATCTGGTTTCATAGATAGATATAATTGCGTATCATCAGCATAACAATGGAAATTTAAGGAATGTTTTCTAATTATGTTGCCTAGAGGAAGCATATATAAAGTGAAAAGGATTGGTCCAAGCACCGAACCTTGTGGCACTCCAAAGCAGACCTTTGTATGTGCGGAGGGTTGATCATTGATGTGAACAAATTGGGAACGATCTGATAAGTATGACTTAAACCAGGCTAGTGACGTTCCTTTAAGGCCAATTGAGGTTTCAAGTCTGTGCAGTAAGATTTGATGGTCAATGGTGTCAAATGCCGCACTGAGATCTAATAGGATTAAAACAGAGACCAGACCTGTGTCAGAAGCGATAAATAAGTCGTTATTAATTTTTAATAGTGCCGTCTCTGTGCTATGATGAACTCTAAAGCCTGACTGAAAGTCCTCGAATAAACTGTTGTCTCGGAGAAAGTTACAGAGCTGATGAGCAACCACTCTCTCAAGGATTTTAGAAATAAAGGGGAGATTAGATATCGGTCTATAGTTAGCTAAAATCTCAGGATCGAGAGTGGGCTTCTTTAGAAGAAGTTTAATGACAGCTACTTTGAAAGACTGGGGTACATAACCTGTCAATAAAGACGCATTGATTATATCTAATAAAAAGTTGTCTAATAAAGGTAAAACTTCCTTAAGGAGCTTAGTTGGGATGGGGTCTAGCAGGCATGTTGATGGCTTAGATGCAGAAACCAAAGTATAGAGTTGATGAAGGTCAATGGGGGAGAAATGGTCTAGATAAATTTCGGGCCTTGCTGCCATATTCAGGCTATCTGAGTTCGGGGTCAGGTCAGTTGAGGGTAAGAGGTGATGGATTTTATCTCGAATAGTTATGATTTTATTATTAAAGAAATTCATAAAGTCGTCACTGCTTAGGGCTGAAGGAATACAGGGCTCTATAGAGCTGTGACTCTGAGTCAACCTGGCTACAGTGTTGAAAAGAAACCTGGGATTGTTTTTGTTTTCCTCAATAAGTGATGAATAATAGTTTGCCCTGACATGGCGGAGGGCCTTCTTATAGACTTTAAGACTGTCCAGCCAGACTAAACGGGACTCTTCCAGTTTGGTCGAACGCCAATGTCTTTCAAATTTTCGCGATGTTTGTTTCAATTTGCGAATCTGGAGGTTAAACCATGGGGCTAATTTTCTTTGTTTCATTATTTTCTTCTTGAAGGGTGCAACAGTGTCGAGAGCTGATCGCAGTGAGCCAGTAGCATTATCGATGAGACAGTCAATTTGGGAATGACTTAAGTTAGTAGTAGTGTGCTCAGGAGTTGTAAGACATGGTAATGATGTCAAAGCAGAGGGAATTAGTTTCTTAAATTTAGCCACTGCTGAATCAGATAGACATCTAGAAGAGTAGCTCTTACTGAGAGGCTTGTAGTCAAGTAATAAAAAATTAAAAGTTATCAAATAATGGTCTGACAGAGCAGGAATCTCAGGAAAGACTAATAAATCTGCAATATCAATGCCGTATGCAAGGACTAAATCGAGGGTGTGATTGTAGCGGTGGGTGGCTTTATGTACACACTGACTGAAGCCTATTGAATCCAAAAGTGTGGAGAAAGCAGAACTAAGGCTGTCACTATTAACATCCATGTGAATGTTAAAATCACCTACGATAATAATTTTGTCTGATTTGAGCACTAAACTTGATATAAGCTCAGAGAACTCAGATAGAAATTCAGAGTATGGGCCGGGGGCGCGGTACACTATGACAAATAGAATTGGCTGTAGAGTTTTCCAGGATGGGTGAGAAAGACTAAGAAAAAGGCTTTCAAATGAATTTTAGTTTAACTTGGCCTTAGTGTGAATTGCTAAGCTTGAATCAAAAATAGCAGCGACTCCCCCTCCTCGGCCAGTGTCCCGCGCAACGTGACTATTTATATGACCAGGAGGAGTGGATTCATTCAGGCTAACGTACTCTTCAGGACAAAGCCAGGTCTCAGTGAGGCATAATAAATCAATATGGTTATCCAATATTAAATCAGTGACTAAATGAGCCTTGGTTGATAAGGATCTAACGTTCAAGAGTCCGCATTTAATTCTCCTGTTATGATGCTGTATGACAGGAGATGAGTTAATTTTTATGAGATTTTTATGTACAACTCCCCTTTTGTTTATTTTAGTATTAAACAAATGAAGTGGTCGGGGGACAGACACTGTTTTTATAACATTTACATTATGGGTGTGTGACTGTGCTAGAAGAAGCTCAGAGAATCGTGTAAGACTGCGACTCTGAAACCTGGTCCCAACTCTGGTTTGTCATGGCTTTGGGCCTCTAATAAAATCGGCCAGATTCTTAGAGTGGAGAGCGGCTCCATCCAAAGTGGGATGGATGCCGTCCCTCCGGATAAGACCAGGTTTACCCCAAAAGGAGCGCCAATTATTAACGAAGCCCACATCATTTGCTGGACACCACCACGACAACCAGCGGTTGAGTGCTGACATGCGGCTAAACATGTCACCACTGGTCACATTGGGGAGGGGTCCAGAGAAGATTACGGTGTCCGACATTGTCTTGGCGTACTCACACAACGACTCTATGTTAATATTAGTGACCTCCGATTGACGTAACCGGGTGTCATTGCCGCCAACGTGAATAACAATCTTACTGTATTTACGTTTAGCCTTAGCCAGCAGCTTCAAATTTGACTCGACGTCGCCCGCTCTGGCCCCAGGGATACATTTGACTATGGCCGCTGGTGTCACTAACTTCACGTTTCGCAAAATAGAGCTACCAATGACCAGGGTTGTGTCCTCGGTCGGTGTGTGGTTGAGAGGGGCATACTTATTTGAAACGTGAAGGGGGGGTGGGGGGTGTACCGCGGGGTTCGGCTTACTATGCTTCGCCCGGACAGTCACCCAGCCTCCCGGCTGCAAGGGGGTTGCCGGGGACGGCTAGCAGAGGCTACGCTATGTCGGTCCGCACCGGCTACAGGGGGCTCGCTAGCTATCGCAGCTACAGAGGGATTATCCACGGTGTGGAGCCGCGCTTCCAGATCGCTAAGCCTCGCCTCCAGCGCAGCAAGTAAACTACACTTGTTACAGGTACCACTAACACTGAAGGAGGCAGAGGAGTAACTAAACATCTGACACACTGAGCAGGAGAGAGCAGAAGAGGGAGAGGAGCAGAGAGAAGCCATCGCTAACCAGAGCTAATGCTAACGAAGCTAACCGGCTAACAGTGAGAGAGCGGCTGTGAATACACAGAAAAAACCGCTGAGAGGAGGAGACAGCTGTGAGTGATTAAGTAAAACTTATGTGAGTTTTCAGTCACAGATAGATAAGAGCAGCCGAAGTAAGGAACAAGTTAGAAGATTAGCTGAGGATCGCTCCTAGGAGCAGCTCAGAGACGCTACCAGAGACACAGACAAGATACACCGGAAGAGATGTAACACGCTTACCCGCAGTACGTCAGCACGTCAGCATCGGGGTATAAGTATCAGTGCAGCCACAGCACCAGAATGACCAAAGGCAGGGTCACAGCTGGCACAGCTATCATCACGATTAGGCACAGCCAAGATTGCTGCCAAGATTCAGGAAAACTAGGAAACAAGGGAGCAGGACTGCTTCGGAGAGGCAATGGAATTATCATAATGCAGTAAACAGACATGAGCGTTTTCAGATGGAGGGAGCAAGAGAAGGAAAAAGGAGCTCAGTGTATCCTAGAAAGTCCCCCTGCAGATTAAAACTATGTCAGCTGGTCCAGGCAACCTGAGCCAGCTCTAATTATAAGTTTTATCAAAAAGGAAGGTCTTAAGTCTACCCTTAAATGTGGAAATGGTGTCTGCCTCCCTGACCAAAACTGGAAGATGGTTCCGTTAAAGAGGAGTGTGGTAGCTGCAGGCTTTTGCTCCCATCCTACTTTTGGAGACTTTGGGAACCACAAGTAACCCTGCGTTTTCAGAGCGCAGTGATCTTGAGGGTTGATATTCTATAGTTACCAACAGTTTAACAAGCAAAAGTCTGCAGTCTGTGACTGTGTGATAAACAGGCTGTCGCCACTTCCTGTATCTGTCATTTCAAATTAAGAGCCCTTTTAACAAAAAGGCGTTCTGTTACTGGCACGCTGTGTTCCTAAATAATTTTTCCAGTTTGCACATTTCAATCTTTTGGTGCAACTACAAGTTAATTGCTCGCACTGTAGAGCCCTACATTTACAGCACCAAATTGATATATAATGCTGATTTAGATAAGAAAGCTATGTAAAATGGAGATTGAACCATGAGCAGAAATTACAGATTGCTGTGAAAGCATTTAAATATGCTACTGCAGTATCTAACTGTTTTAATTATTATAGCATAATTAACAGTGTGATACTGCAGGATGTTGTGAACTGTTTTCTTGAACATAACAAAAGGGATAATTTGTTACATTATGTTACTTTTATTTTGAAATGCCAGGAAGTTGTGTTATTGACCTTACTGCTAGCTTGATGTTATGAAGTCGAGGTCGACACGAGATATCTGTGTTCAGTTAAGAAATGTATTTGCTGAGCCAGAATGAACCAGACTGTGAGAAAGTTTAACATACTTAGACAAAGGCATTGAGGATGAAACACAGCGGGATGATCTTGAGGAGGAAATTGCAATCGTTCAGGACAATCAGGACCGCATTCTCAAATGGAAGGCACTTGCCAAGAGGCTCATTCAGAAAGTCTAAGAGTGTTCAGGTGAGCAATGCAAGTTTAAGTTCAATAAGATCACCTGAAAAACAGACTGTTAAACTTCCCAAGCTACTGATAGAAAAATATGACAGAGAAATAAGCTGTTCATAACAATGATGCACTGTGCAAAAGAGAGAAGTTCACTACCTACCTGACTGGAGCAGGAGCTAGAGTTGCAGCAGGACTTACCATGACTGATGAAAATTATGATGCAGCTGTAGAATTATAACAGAAACAGTGCACATATATCAAAGCTACTGAACTTGGTCCCTGTAAAGAAATCATCAGATGTTGGTGCCCTGAGACATCTGTGTGATGAATGTGAGATACAGGTCCGCTGACTGCAATCTCTCAGTGTGAACAGTGGACTCTGCTATGTCCAGTTCTACTGCAGCTCATAGCAGAAGACACACGCAAGGCAGACCCAAGCGGGGAATGGAAGGTGCATGAGCTCATTCAGTTTCTTCAAAATGAAGTCCAAAGCAGAGAAAGAGCTCTTCAGCTTACAAGGCCAGGTAACAAACAATGGGAGCTTCCACCCAATAACAGATTCAACAGCAAACCAGCACTCCTCTGTGAAAACAAAGCAAAGAAATTGAATGTGCCCTCAGCAGCCCAGTACACACAGCAAGCAATGCTTCCCAAACTTGTGTATATAGTAGCAGTGCTAACCACAAGCCAGAACTGTCCAGACATATCAGTGACTGCTTGCAAGGAGAAACTGAGTAAACTAGGACAATGTTTTGTCTGCCTTGGCTCAAAGCACATAGCAAAATTCTGTGATATTAAAGGTGTTTCATTTGGCCTTTGTAATCACAGACATCACCAGTCAGTCTGTGATCAAAGTGAAGCTAAGCCAGATATTGACTGTAGCAGTACAGATGCTGCACTGTCCACAGTAAAACTGACAGCTAATGTCCAGAACACAATGCTGTTACGGCACAGATGTCAATGACTGTCAAGGCACAGATAGAGAGTCCAACTGGGAGAAAAATCATACGCTGTTTGTTGGATAGAGGCAGCCAGAGAAGCTTCATTCATGTGAATGTAGTTAAAGCCTTAAAACTATCCATAATAGGATAAGAAACACTGAAACTCCACACGAGTCTACAACCCCTACAATCTACAATCCAGATCAAAGAGTTGAAATCAAAATAGTGGAGACACCTCAGGTGTGCACAGCTGTGGTTAAAGTACCAGGTGAACCCATTCAGGACAAACTAAAAAGAAAGGGTCTGCAGCATGCAGATTTTCTTGGCCAGGGCCATGATGATCCAGAGCTGTTGTTGTTGATCGGAGCAGACTATTACTGGCAAGTAGTTTCTGGCAAGATCCTGAAAATTACAGAATCGCTTGTAGCAATAGAAAGCAGCTTTGGATGGACATTACAATGGCCAGTTACTACCTCCAGTGTAACCAAAGCCACTTGTATGCACATTGGTTTAAAGGAGGACACCCAAATCTCCAACCAGCTGCACACCTTTTGGGAGGTTGAGTCACTGGGCGTTGTTCATGAGAAAACCCAGAGCCCAGAGGAAAAAGATGCTCTTCAGAACTTTAAAAAAACTCTGACACGCAAGGAAGGCTGCTACCAGGTTGATTTGCCATGTCAAACCAGATCTCCCAGACGACATCAGAGTTACAAAAAAGGATTTTTAAAGCCTGAAAAAGAGACTGAAAAATGATCCAACCTTGTACATCAGGTACAATGATGTCATTCAGGATTACCTGCAGCAGGGGATCTGTGAGCATGTGCCAGAAAACACTTCAACGGAAGAAAAATCAGAGTCTGTGAAATATAACAGTCCAAATCACGCTGTTTTAAGGGAAGACAAGGTAACAACTAAACTGAGAGTGGTGTTTGATGCATCATCACGCAAGGAGGGTTGCCCATCCTTAAATGACTGTTTACATTACTGGTCCAAATCTGAATCCAAATCTCTTAGATGTGCTAATCGAAGTCAGACTCCATCAGATAGCATTCACTGCAGATATCACCAAAGCCTTCCTTCTGATAGCAATAGCAGAAAAAGACAAGGATGCTCTGAGTTTCCTGTGGCTGCATAGACCTCCAGCAAAAGACTGTAAAGATGAGTTGTGCATCATGAGAATGAACAGGGTAGTGTTTGGGGTGTCACCCTGCCCATTCATATTAGCTGCAACAATTAGAGAACATATCAAGCAGTATGAAACAGAGCATCCAAAGGTAGTAGAGACTTTAAGAGACTCTCTCTACATGGATGATTTCATCTCCAGTTCATATGATGTAGAAGAAGCCTTTTCAGTTACCACAACAGCTAGGGAGATTCTATCATATGCTGTCATGAACCTATGCAAGTGGGTTACAAATTCATCATATCTGAGAGCCAGGTGGACAAAAAATGGAGCAGAGCATGCACAAGCACCAGACACCTCTGAAAATATGGTGAAGGTACTGGGATTAGAATGGAGATTAGACAAGGATTACTTGTGTTCAATCTAAAGGGATTAATGGACATCATAAAGAACAAAGACAACACAAAGAGAAATGTTCTACAAACCTCAGCTTGCATCCTCACTCCATTCACCATACAATACCATAAACAAATGAATAATTTCATATTGTGGTAACTAAAACAGAGATTATACATTATTTACATTAAATGTTAATTGATTTGCTTCTACAATTACTTGGCATTAAATATTTACTAGACAGGAAATGCTCTTATTCTGAAAATACTGAAAGTGTGCTCAGTGAAGCAATGTGTTTACTCCAATAAATGAACAGTGAGGTTCAAAATGAAAGACACTGGCTCTGTCATCAGTAAGAAGCTTCAATTACGCAACACAGACAAACTTGCATTTGGTTCTGACAACATTCTAATAAACTGAAATCACTTGTAACAGAATGTGTGTTTCTGTGACATCCTGTACAGACTGAAGGCTGCTGGAAACTGTCCAACTTTACCGCAGCTTTTTGTCAACATCCCCTTTCTGTTGCCACCTGATCTTGTCCAATTTTGAGACCAAGTACAGTTCATTGTGAAGGGAAGATGACAGAGGCAGAACTAGATGAATTTGAAAAAAGGAGCAGGAAGGCATCAAGGAGGAGAAAGCAGAAAAGCAAATACATTTCAAGTTACAGTGAAGAAAGTTGGAAAGAAAGACAAATCCCCTTGCCCTTGAATAAAAGTTCACTGGTAGTAAAGACATAGCTTGCGTTCTGTGGGACAAACATGAAGTCCCAAGTGTGATTACATTGGCTGAGTCAGTCTAATTGATGTAAAAAGTAGATTGATCAATGCTGGATGTGTGTCGGGCAAAACAGCTGAAGAAGGCACTGAAATAACTGGGTTAGCTGGATGCCAAGTGTCATGTTTTCTACTAAATAGTAGAACTCCAACCTTTGTTGATGAAGACCTGCGAATGATCAATGTAAGCAGATTCAAGGATGTAAGAGCAATGCAAGAGTTGTTATCAGTCATCGAATGTTGTAAGATAATTGAGGGAGAAAGGCATGAAACATCTGTTATGTGCATTTTGACTTAAATAAGTTCATTAATGGGCCTGACTCCCCAACAAGGACTATGTCTTCAGTGCAGGACATGGTGGTTTTTTTTGGTGACACCACACTTTCACTTTTTTTACTTATTTATTTAAAATGCATCAGATCGCCGTGTGGAAGCAGATGTGTTGGATTCTGCTTACAATGATATCTCCAGCAGTACGGACAACACTACTAAAGTGACTAGTAAGAATGACTGGAGAATGTGGATAATTGTGCGCAGAGCCTTTGACATTCAAGTGTAAGTTACATATGCAGTAATGAAATCTGAAGTGGTCAGGTTGAGACGCATGACAGGCACAGATGTGAATCTGCAATATCTTTCAGCTGTCCACTTGTGTTCTGATCACCAAAACACATAAATACCACATGAAAACAGCCTCTTAGATTTGTCATGATTAAAAATTAATTGTACAAGGTGCCAGATATGTTGGTAAAAAGTAGTTCATGAAGACCTGGAATGCATGTTTATATCCAAGTTTTTGCATCTAGGTGATGTACATGGATTCTAAAAACTTCCCATTCCTCTAATTTTCTCTTTCCTCTCTTTGCAGGGGTATAACAGGACTAGTGGACACTAAGGATCTGGGCATAAAGATAGTGGAGGATTATGCCAAGTCATGGGCATGGATACTCATGTAACTATGCATGTGTAACACACACAGAAAAACCACAGCATCTACACTTAAGACATTTAGTTTTCAACACTCACTTGTCAGAGCTTAATCAAGATTTATACTCATAACACCATCATTACTGGTACTGATAACACTCTCTGCTTATGTCTTTGTCTATTGTGTCAGTTTACTGTGCAGCCAATCAACTGACGTTTCAATTCCAAACAACAACATGAATGTGTGGTTTGCATCAGTAGGTTCTATAGCTCTGCTATGATGTAAACAGTAGATAACAAATAAAAACTAAATCATAGAGAGATCAGTGCAAAATATAAAGGCATTGTATTGACCATACATAGTATCCAAATGGGGTTTGTTCCAGGTAAATGTTTTATTTTAATAAAGTTTCAGCATTTCTAAATCCAAGTGAAACTATGTTAGTGTTTAAAATATAAATAAAACAATCTTATGTACGTATGAACACAATTTTTTTTTGTCATTCCTCACTGTAACAAGAAAACTGACTGATGGTGTGTTCCAATCGAAAGGGAAGCAAATTTTTACTTTATGTTATTCATGCATACATGGCCGATAGAGCTTTTAATGCCAATTTGCATTTGGTTAATATTTGTAGCTGTGCTAATGTTTGTGCTAACTTACTGAGGAAGACAGCTAATTGCCTACTTGGTTTGCAGTAAAGTACAACCAATAGCTTTAATAAAGTGATGTGAATACTGAAAACATGGAGGCTTAGTGCTCTGATCAGCGTAAACAGGCAAGTGTGTATGTTTTTACACTGTAATGGCAGCGTATTAGGACTTCACTTTTGTTGTTTATATTCCACAATAAAAGACCAACTTACATTACAACTTATATAGTTGCTCAACAAAATAGCTTACACAAGTCAAAAATACATATTTTCAGAACTTACCATGTAGTCCTATGGCTTTGCTCAAGAATCTCTGAGCCCTCTCTCTTTGTGATTGCTCCATCTCTGTAACAACAATCATGGCTTTCTGTTTGAACACACCTTAAGATGATGTAGCATGTGGAGGCAATTGAAAGTTTCATAAGCTAAAAAAGTATAACATCATAATGCTGATTTTCAAGTTACAATGACATACAAAAGCTTTTTTGGACACTCAGTTTTTAACCTTTATCTGTGCATGTGTGACAGAGGTCTGCTGATATCCTTGGCTGTTAGTCTGGTCTTCATCCTGCTGCTAAGGTTTACAGCTGGGTTGCTGCTGTGGACCACCATCATCACTATCATACTGCTGTTGGCATATGGTATGTAATCAGGACTTTACATTGTTTCTACTAGAATTGTATCATTCTAATGTATTGAGATTATGTGATCAGTCGGGCCCTGTGCCAGTAAAAGCAGAGATCTGGCGTGAAAAGGACAACATTGGAACTCATCTTATGTCATGAATTGATCAAAGAAACAATTAAATAAGTTGTGAAAACTTTCTGACAACACTCTATGTCTGTATGCATGTGCAGGTATGTGGTACTGTTCCATGGAACTGTCTCAGCTGAGGCACAGACCAGGCTCTGATGTTGCCATTGTGGAAGTTGGCCTGCAGACGGACCTTCAGGTCTACCTTCAGCTCACACAGACATGGATCATACTTTGTAAGTCTGCCTGCTGTTGAGAGGTCACAGGAAATCATTAGAGTAAAAATTGAATTTCTGGATATTAAGTGCCAGTGAGGATCTCTGAAAGGGCTTGTAAATTTTTAGCTTAAAAGTCAAGTTAAGAGCAACATACTGATTGTATGTGCTCTCTCTGTGATGGACAGTGCACATTTTGTTAAGTACTGCATTTCTAACAGTCCTACTAATGTTACTTACCCTTCTATGCATTTACAATTCAAAGGTGTTGGATAGTACCTACTTGAGGGGAGCTATGGCTATTTTATAATTCCTATATGTTATTTCCATGGTCTAAAACAGGAAGTTAGCCAGAATCTTGCTCTGGAATTTAGCCTTCCTAAGTTTCAGTAGGAAGTAGAGCCTTTTCTGTACATTTTTAACCTGGGTGGTGCAGACAGGGGTGTGTGTCTTTGCCTCCTTCTTTCTAAAATCAACAATCAGCTTCTTGGTTTTATTGACTTTGAGTGGTAGGTCTGTGCACACTCTACAAGGTTGTTGATTTCCTCTCAGTATGAACTCTCATTGTTGTTTGTAATACAATCAGTGTGAACAGGAGGGGCACACAGCTCTGGGGGGGCTTCAGTGTTGAGCACTAATGTAAAGCAGGTGAGACTGCCAATCCTAACTCTCTGAGGTCTGCATGAGTGTTATGTTTTCCAATCCAGCTTCATGGGAGAGATTGTGTTGAATGCTGAGCTAAAGTCAACAAACAGCATCCTGATGTAGAGTAGCTCATATTCAGAAAATTTTGCAAACTTTTCTAGGCTATGGATATAACACATAGAAATACCTCATTTATGTGGTGCTCCCTTTTAAGACTGTCAAAACAAAAATGCTGAAATAGACAGGGAATGTTTGTCATTCCATTTCCTATAATGAGTTTCAAAACAGTAATATTTGGATGATTTAGAGAAAAAGCAAAAAATGTAACAAATGTAACAATGCACCTACATTGGCTCTTAAAATATAAAGGGCATAACTGTCATTTTTGTGTTTGCCAGTGGTGTCTCTGGGAGTGACAGAAGTTTCCATCTTTTTGACATTGATCTTCTTAAGGAAAAGAGTGCGAGTGGCTATCACCCTGCTCAGAGAGGCCAGCAAGTATGAATAGTAAACAGCACAGATGTATCACAAAGTCAGATTTGTAAATGTATGTCAAAATTTGTAGTTGAAAAAAAAAAACATTGAATGATGATAGTTGCTCTCCTGACCATATGGTTTCTCTTTTGTTTCAGAGCAATCGGTGACATCATGTCCACACTATTCTTTCCAGTCATTACCTTTCTCCTGCTGACTGTTTGCATCTCTTACTGGGCAGTTACTGCTGTGTATCCTTTAAAGTGATTTCAAGAAACAACAGGAAGAATGGAAAGAGTGACATATTTAGATGTTTCTCATAGCTCAGAGCTGGAAAGGTTCATTTTAAGAAGTCTTGAACGTGTTTAAATGTCTTTGTGAAACTCTTTTGCATTCAGATGATATGAAATGGATTTTTCAGTTTCATTAGTTTTCTAAGCAGCTTGTTGTCTCAGCACATGTATCTTTAACTATCACTGTTAAATCAGTTATCTGGCATCCTCAGGTGAAGCTGTCTACAAAGTGAGGTCTCCAAATATTAGCTGCCCCTATGCCAACAGTACTTGCAACCCTAAGGTACACTTTTTTTTTAATCATGTCATCTCTTTAGCTTTCTGCTCTTTGTATTTATGAAGCTATTATGTAGCAGTGAGTATGCTGACAAGGATGTTAGAGTTGCAGTTAGAATTGCATTTTCCCACATTTACCAAAGGTCTGCAATGGATTTGCAGCTAAAAACTGTAATCTGGCTCCTTCAGTATGTGGTTTATGGTCTGCTGCTGGGCTTATTTTACATCTTCAGTCTGCTAAATGCTGTGACACAGTCTTCTTGACAGCAAGTTGTGCTATGCATAGTTAATATCCACCGAAGTTATGTGCTCACCTACTGAGGAATCATGGAACACTCTGAGTTTGTAAAAGGACTGCAGATATTTAGATGTCATTCCATTCTAGATTGAGATCTCAGATGTTATTCCTGGAATCTGTTAGTAACTGTCTAAGTTTGGGGGTTACAGCCCGAGTGCTCCCATCACCACTGGTACCACTGGATCTGGAAGTCCCACAGGATCTTAGCTCTATTATTCTTCATCACCTTTGGGGGTGTCCCCCAGTTTGGAGCTTGGGACTTCCAGCCCAAACTCAGCACAGATGTTCCTGTACACGATGCCAGCCACTTGGTTATGACGCTCCATGTACGTGTGCCTGCCTGCATCCCACACCCTGCTACTATGTGCTGGATTGTCTCAGGGGCATCTTTGCACAGCCTTCACCTGGGGTCCTGCCTGGTGTGGTGAACTCTGACCTCTATTGCTCTTGTGCTGCCATGATCAGAGTTTTTGTGCTGTCCTTCAGATCAGCCTTTTCCAGCCATTGTTAGGATTTCTCCATATCAGCCACTTCTTCTATGTGTCGTGGTACAAGCATGCAGGGGCCTGTCCTTCCATGAGAGCTCCTCATCATCATTATCATCATCATCGGGCTTCTGCTGCCTGAGACATTCTTTGTCACTTTGAATCTTTGCACCTTTATTGCGCATGTGTCGGTGTCTGCTCCTGCCCTTTGTTCTGTGCTAGCTATGGCACTTTAAACTGACTTTTACTTGTCTCTTTTAACTGGTTGACGGGTTTTACACATAGGGCGCCTAATTTTAATGAATTTCAGTCTCCTGTACTGCCACTGACAGCGTGGGAATTTTCCACAACCGGCTGTCAACCTTCTGACAGCGTGAGAATATTCCCAACACCAGCCTTCATCAGCCGACACACCACAGCCTGGTTAAGACTGTCAACATGGAGAAAGGAGGAAGAGGAACCGCTGGTCTGGACCGAAGGAGGAGGAAGGAGGAAGAGGACTCACAAGGTGAGGCTTAGCTAACCACCAAAATGCAGAGCGTGCCCTGCGAGGAGGAAACCTTGCTTATCAATGCAAATAAACAGATCGCTGACCTGAAGGAAGACATCCAACGGCTGACTGAGGGGCTGAGGCAGAGAGACTCACTGCTGTCGAGTTTCATGGAGGTGGCCGCTCGGCAGTCTAAACAGATATCTTCCCTTGCGGCAGCCCACCAGGACCCTGCTGTCTGGGATCCCGCTGCAGGCCCATGGTCATTCTCCTGCTCACCACTGAACCACCAGTCTTCCTGGGCCAAGGTGGTTGTCCGCGGCCGCAACAACAGCTCACTCTGGTCAAGTCAAGTCAAGTCAGTTTTATTTATATAGCCCATTATCACAAAACATGGTTTGCCTCAGAGGGCTTTACAGTGTACGACATCCCTCTGCCCTTAGACCCTCACATGAATTTCACTTGCTATTTACGACATCTATTGCTCGTCTGTCCGTCCTGGAAGAGGGATCCCTCACTATCCTCTACCGCTCTTCCTGAGGTTTCTTCCTCTTTTTTTTCCCCGTTACAGGGGTTCTTTTTGGGGAGTTTTTCCTTGGGTGATGTGAGGGTCTAAGGGCAGAGGGATGTCGTACACTGTAAAGCCCTCTGAGGCAAACCTTGTTTTGTGATAATGGGCTCTATAAATAAAACTGACTTGACTTGACCCCTGGTTCACCCTGATCATGGTCTTGGTTTTGCCATTGCTGTGGTCCTGTCTGAAGCTACGCCTGTGTTGTGAGTTCTGGTTGCACTGATGCCGTGATCGTGCTAGATGCAACTTTCTACTGCCATTATTATGAGCCGTGCCTCCACTATCAATATACGCATGAGACTCTTATCAACACCCACAATATTATCATAGAGTGCATTTAGTAATTTTACACCTGTCGTTATTGTAATATGACATGCGTTTGTTTTCATTATTGCGGTAAATCTCTCCCCTCTCTCCCTCTCTCTTCCCCTCTCTCTTTCTCTTTCCTTTTTGTCATAATTGAAATTCATAGTTATTTACGACATCTACTGCACATCTGTCCGTCCTGGAAGAGGGATCCCTCATCATCCTCTACCACTCTTCCTGAGGTTTCTTCCTTTTTTCCCCCACATTACAGGGGTTGTTTTTCGGTAGTTTTTCCTTGTGATGTAAGGGGTCTAAGGGCAGAGGGATGTCGTATGCTGTACAGACCTCCGAGGCAAACCGTGTTTTGTGATAGTGGGCTTTAAAAATAAAATTCACTTGACTTGACTTGAGTAGTTATTGTTGTGGATAAAAATTAAGCCCATTAATTATATTATGCCCTTTCTATACTATCACTTTACTGTTGTATGTAATCTCAGTACTTATTGTTTTGTAGTTATGTGGCTTGTAACATAGCAGTTAAAAACCCTCTTCTTGCCAAGGGACTGCAGATGTAAATTAGCTTAAAGCTAACTCTGGTACAATGCATCAAATGGCAACATTTATGTTCAATATTGTTTATGGTCCTTTTTCAAATAATATTAAATGAAATTAGAATTCTTCCACTTGTAGCTGAAAACCCCAGTGTTAGCGAACATGGGTGATAACCAGCTGCATAATACCGTTTGTCAGGGATCTTTTAGTGAAGGAGGTAACTGAAAGAGAGACAGAGAAAATGGATAGTGATATCGAGGTGTGCTACTGTTCAAATTTCTGCAATTTTTTCCCCTCTCACCCCACACAAACTCTTTAATAATGAATTTAAATAAAGCTCACATCATACTGCTGACAACATTGTAATGCAAGCATTGTTTGAGTAATATAATGTCTTAGTGCTCACCTCAAACCCACATCTTATGTGACCGCTGCCTGTCTGCCTCTTTTGCCTCTTCCCAGGTCATGTCTTATAAAAACACACACATACCTATATATGCATGTGGAGAGCCTTCGACTTTTGTTTCTTTTGTGGTAGCCACAATGTTTAGTATATGAATGCTGCATATGTCAGGCCAAGTGGTTTAAATACAGACAAGTATAAGCTTGAACCTGTCAGTAGATAAAAATTGCCCTCCTTTTACATTGTAGAGAATGGAGGATTCATGGCCTATAGCTTTAAAAAAGAAAAAAAAAGTTTTTAACAGGCTACTGAAAATGTTTGGGTCAATGTTTTTCTTGTCTCAAAATAGGGCCAAATTGAATTTGGAAGTGGATAACCCTGCCATGAGCTATCATTGCTATGCAGGTGATGTTCAATTATCTATCTATTAGGTCAGAAGACAGGCTTTATAAATTAAATTGAATTTAATTGAATTAAATTTTATTTATTCTGTCCACTTGTGATCAGATCACCTAAGACATATGTCAATACCAGATCTAAACAGGCTCAGTTTGTTTAAATTTATAATGCCAACATCTTGAAACATCCTGCCAATCAAAATGAGACCTTTTTTGCTGACAAGACTTGCATATGTTAAAATTAAAATATAAACTTGTAGAGATATTCCACACCTATAAAACATGTAAAACAAAGTCACCCATGTGGTCTTCTGGGTTTGAAGGAAATAGATATGTTGCTTTGGTTTGGGCAAGTCAAAACAGGAAAAGGACATAAATGTATATATTACGTAATAGAAGTTACAGTACTTGGCTGCATGCTGGAGTTCAGTAACACTGTGTGCCATTTCCAGAGCATCCTTAAAGCTGGTTCTGTTAGCTACAGTCACGGTCCCATTGAAAGTGATAAAGTCTGGTAGACATCTGTGGAGAACTGACACACACACACACACACACACACACACACACACACACTCCTATAATATTCAATATTGACTACTACCTCCTCTGAAACAACTAACCAGCAGTGTACTCTTCCATCACATAAATAAAACCTTATTGATATGTTAGAGCTGGCTGCTAGTTAGTTAGCTAGTTAGTTGAATGACTGTGGCCTAAAAACACTGTGTACTTTTTTTAAGTGATGAGTTATATTTCCTACTTTTAAATTTAAAAATTGGCATTTGGAATTTAACTTTTCAGTAGATTGAATGTTAGAGATGTGCCTCATCCTTACATGGTCTACTTGGTACAATCATGGAGGGGCAGTCCTCATCTCGTAGAACCTGAGAGACTGGCTGGAAGACACAGGAGAGACAGGAGGGTAAGAATAATGGTATGTGTAAGTGTTCTAGTAACAAACAAAACCAAAAGTGCTGGACGAAGAGAGGGAGGAGAGCCGGAGTCACACATATGCAACATACAAGACGGCATGGGTGCTTGCTGTTACAAACTAAACAAACCTAAACAACAGTGTCTTCACAAACAGAGCAATATTATTATAATATTTATAAACTTTATTCATTAATCAGAGTATTCTGTTCACTCAATATCAGCAGCATAAGATGCATGGAAACAGCTGTGAACAGTTTGTAGCGCATTCCTTCCCTCATAACTCTGTCTTGTACCTTTAGGCAGGTTTCTACAATGTGGGAAAATTAAGAATTAGGGTCAAATATTTTCTTAAGAACCACAAAGATCAAGCAGGCTAAATGACATCTGTATATCTGTACCTCCATCCTGTTTCAGTACTGCAGACAATGCTGCAGCAACTCTCTGGAGTGTCAATAATCAACACAGACACAGCAGAAATCAACAATAAAAATTCCCTCCTTCTTTCATGCTTATTTGTCCAAAACAGCCCATAAAACATCACCAGAGCCCTTGGCCTCCTCTCCCTTGGCCTCCTCTCCCTTGCTTGTGTCTTCACTCTGCGTATCTTGAGCAGTTCTATGTCCTTTTGGAATCACTGCACCGGGGTCTCCATACTGTTGATAGGCTGAAATGACTTTCGCCTGCTTCGTGTCCAACTGGTTGGCTGGGTTGAGGAAATTCAACAAACTTTATTGTCGTCTTGCGTTTTTACCAGTTTCCCCTGTGCCAGTGAAAGCAGGCCAATTTGATTAAAATCGCAGTTTCAAATCACATCAGCTCACAAGAGGTGCACAAAATTCCCCAACTCTGTGTGCTGTGTGACCTGAAGTGCCGTCATTTCTTCTCTCTCTGTCTCTCTCGAAATCCAATTTAAAATGCATCTAAAAAAGGCCAACAAGGGATTTTTGTGCAACTTCAGTGAGAAATAAACAACAAGACAGGTAACAATAAACAAAAATGTATTTACATATTTTCATAGTGACGCAGGAGGTGACAGATCCAATTAAACAGTATCAGTATTGAGATATATTGGGCAGGTATTGTATCAAAGTCATAATTTTGATATCATAACAACACTGGTTGCAGGAGAATAAAGTGAATGAGATGCAACAGGAAATCTTCACAGAGACATGGATAACCCCTAACATCCCAGTTCAAACAGGTGCATGAGATGATGCAAATTCAAAATATGCATTGCAGGAATTGAATGATGCCATCAGCAGCAACATGCCCAAGCAACTGCATGTAATTTTCATAGTAGCTGCTGATTTTACTCAACTTATCCATCAACTCATAGTCTCATAGTCTTCCTCACCTTTTAAACATTTTCAAGGACTTTGGCCAGATTTCAGGATACAAAATCAATTGGGAAAAATCTGCAGTTACTACCTCTGAACTCTTCCACTGGGCAGGTTCTTACCGCTGTAGCCACATTAAACATACCAGTTGTACAGACATTTAAATATCTAGGAGTCTTAATTTTTCCTACAGGCTCAGCCACAGTGACTAACAATTATAAGAAAGCACTTGCTGATGTGGAAACTAGCCTTCAAAAGTGGAGCTCCTCATCTTTGTCTTTTCATTCCCGCATTTCAGTGATTAAAATGAATATTCTCTCCCGAATAAATTTTGTTAGTTCCATGCTTCCTCTGGCACCTCCCAAAGGTTACTGGAAGAAAATTCACTCACTACTCTCTAAATTCATTTGGGCTGGTAAAAGACCCAGAATTAAATTATCTGTCCTTCAGAGACCAAAGAAATATGGTGGTTTAGGACTCTCAAACTTTCAACTATATCATTGGTCCTTTGTGTTGCACCCTCTCTCCACCTGGTTTGACACAGCATCTTGTGTATCTTGGCGCCCCATTGAGGAAAATATTGTCCAGCCCCACCATTTACAAGATCTTATTTATTCCAATATTTCTATTAAACAATCTAAGCTGAAGTTTGGGGCTATCATCGCTGAGCTAATTTCCACCTGGAGTGCTGCTGAAAAATTAAGTAAAGTTTCTTCCAATTGGTATCTCCAGTCACCCATATTTTTTAACTCCCGTCTCCAGCTGGGAGGGCGCCCTATATATTTTTCTAGTTGGGCAAATAATGGTGTATTTACATTATCTGATATTTTTGGGGCTGAAGGTCTCCGCTCATTCTTAGACATTCAGAAACTCTTTAATTTACCTGGTTCCTCCTTTTTCTTTTATCTTCAGTTGCGTACGGCAATGCGCACTTATGGGGTGCCTTGGGATGGCTCACTAGGTTTACACCCTTTTCATACGGCTCTGACTGGGAGTAAGGCTTTGGTCTCTACTGTTTATGCCATTTTGATGCAGGCACCAAACAAACCACTCTCTCTTGACAGAGTTTGGAAGTAGGACCTCCCATCTGTCGACAATAATATGGACTGGCACTTGATCTGGCAAAACCTGTCCTTTTCTTCCAGAAACCCCAACCACCGAATTATTCATTATAATTTCATCCACAGGTCATATCTCACTCCACGCAGCTTGTTCAAATTTAAAGCTTTGCCCTCTCCTAACTGCACTTTATGTTCGCAAAAAAGCTTAGGCACCTTTCTCCATATGGTTTGGGAGTGCCCAGGAGTTGTGGTTTTCTGGAAGAATGTTTGTAGTGTGCTGTCCACAATATTGCCTAAGCAAATTCCTTACTCACCCACCATCTTATTACTCAATGACCTTTCTGGTTTGAACCTATCCGCTAAACTTAAGCGCCTTTTTCTGGCTGGTCTCACTGCTGCGAAAAGGATGATAGCATGTCGATGGAAACCCCCTCATGTGTTATCCATAAACAAATGGCTGTTAGATTTTATTGATATAGCCATTATGGAACGCTGGGCAGCTAATTTGCACTTAGCGAAACCCGAAAACGTTTCATGTTGGGATGACGCAATCTCCACTCTAAAATCCTTACTGTAGCCATCTTTTGCTCTTACTTTGGGTCCTGTGGGTGGGTGGGAGGGTGGGAGGGGAGATGTGGCATTCTTTATATTTACCTTCTCATACACTCAATACTGTAGATATGGTTGGTTGGTAGTATTGCCATTGTTTGGTATTTATTTAGTTATTCATTTTCTGTTGGATGGGCTACACTACCATTATATTTCCTTTGTTACTGTTGCTACTATAGTCTAATTCTTGCTTGCCACATCTGTTTGTTTGTTTGTTTAGTTTTAAACTAAATGGAAAAACCAATAAAAAATTGATCACAAAAAATTTATCCATCAACTCCAAATATGTAGCAGGATCAAGGACAGATTGTGTAAAATTGACTCATAAATCGATCTTCTACCTTCTATTACTGTTTTTTTTCACAGACTACAGTGTACCAAACCACAGAAAGTACAAGTAACTTCTGACTAAGATTGTTCAACAGTGATGTTGCATGTATAAAATGCTGCCAGTATAGGTACCTTGTCAGGGTTGTTGAAGCCAGGCTTACAGAACTGTCTGTAGTATTCCCAGTAACTCTTACTGAGTTTGTGTTGTAGCTGCATCTCAGTGTAGGTTGCAAACTTGTCAGGGCACTTTGCGACACACATCTGGAAGAAAATTGACACAGATAGCACATTTATTTACTATTGCTATGGTCATAGAGATCACACCTTTGTCAGCTTCCGCTGGTATCCAGGTGCTTTCAGTAACTGGATAAACTGATGCATATCTTCTACAGCAGATATGCATCTGTAATTGTTAATGGAGTACCTGAGTTGTGGGGCACTGTAGGTTGATGAGTACAGCCGGGTTGGCACAATTTAAGATGTTGAAGAAGAACAGGATGGGTTTCTTCCTACAAATAAGTGTTCATATTGAATCACACACACAATACACTGGCATACAGATACAAAGTAGTTATGATGATGTATGTGGTGATAGAAGAGTGTGGGTAAGGTGTGTGTTTGTGTATGTAATGATGTTGGTATGTGATGCTTTGGTATGTGTCTGAGTTATTGATTTAAGAGAGGCCTGGGATGTGTGGCAGAGAAAGAAAGAGAGAGAGAGAGAGAGAGAGAGAGAGAGAAAGAGACAGTATTGATATTATAGTAAAAAATATAAATGATGCATCACCCAAGCAGATCACAGCTGGAGAGGGTCAGTAAAGGATCACGCCCCCTCCCACCCTCCACTTTTTAAGAAGTTCATTTGTTTGATTTTTCATTTATTAGTTTGTGTGTTATTATTAAAAACTGTAGTTAAGTTCATATTTTTGATTTCAGAGACTTCTCTTCAGCCACTCCTATGCCAGAGGAGGGTGCTGACTCGCTGCAGTTGCTTTGTCCTACTTTGGACCACTCTGAGATCACTTTAGAGAGTCTGTCCACTGAGGACTAACACTATTGTGTTTTCTTTGATTGTAAATACATTTGATGGGCTTTATTAATCAATTGTTATTTTCCTTCCTTTAAAGAGGGTGGGACAGACCCCATCCATCCCTACCTGAGCCCTAGTCATGCCACAGGAGGGCAGGGCTGTGAGCGACCACCACCTCAGCCGCCACCATGTAGGATGTATTAGGTGTTATGCTTTTTAAATAAAGAGCTGTGCCTGTCAGAATCATGTCTGACTAATAATTACAAAATAGAAAGAAAATAATTGTTTCAACCATCTGCAAACAAGTCTTGGGCTGCCAGGTCATATATATCTATATTGTTTTTTAATGATGAATGGTTGTCTTCAAGACAACCATCTATATAAAGTGCCGTTGTTAGCCACTAACAATGGCTGCTGCTACGCAGGCTAACAACAGCAGCGCCCGCAGCTAATCAGGCATTCAGCAGCAGCCCACCCGTTGACACCCACCTTTTTGTGTGGATGCTCTGACAGTGTCAGAGTGTCTTTCAAGGCATGTATACTTGATCCATGCACTCCATGCACCATGTTGATCAAACAATAGGCATAAAGTTGACACCCTCTTGGCACATAGGCCAGCCCCCCTCATTTGCATAACAAGTAAATGTTTGATGAAATAAATGGAGGGGGAGGCAAATAGGGAAAATAATACATAAATAAATGCAGAAATAATTACACAAATAAATAAATAAATGTAAAAATGAATAAATAAATATGTAAAATGGGAAATTAAATAAATAAGGGAGTTTATATGCAAAGTGGAAAATAGTGCACATTAGGGATTGACCAATCGGCTTGGCCGATAATATCGTCCGATATTCGGCATTTTTGCGATCATCGGCATCGGCCGTTTTTTTCACCGATAACTGATAAAATTAATTAATGTATTTTAAAATGCGCTCCTTCGGCTCTGATGCCTGAAGTCACCACTCTCTTGGTTGTGTAACAATGTCCCGCCCACATCCCTCACTGATTGGCTACTTGGCACAAGTGAGCCAGTGACAGCCAATCAATCAACACTGAAGCCTCTACATGCAGTGCCACAGACACAGAGGAGAAACAGAGGACTGCTTCGGTGGCTGAGCCAGCAGAAAAGGTAAGGCAGTGTCAGTCGAAGTTTCAAAGCCCTTTAGGATGATTTTAAAAATACCACAACCTTGATCAATATTAGTGATAACATGCAGGCCCAGAGTCGACATTTCACCAACCTACTTGTCTAGTCACATCAAGCATACGACTTTGCAAGATAGGACTAGCATCACTCACGACAAAAAAAAAAAAAAAAAAAAGATGTGAGTGATGATGACCTGAAGTCCCTTGCTTAATTAAATAAAAATATGACATAGGTAGGCTGTAGCAAGTATAAGGGAGGAAAACCTGCAGTTTGGCTGTTTGGCTGTTTGAGCAGTTTGAGATTAAACTTTTCACAACTTCAACATGGGGTAGGCTATTTAATGATGGCTCACCGTTACATTATAATTGACACGACCAGCCGCCTTAGAGCTGGGGCCAGACGCACAATAATAATAGGAGACACTTACGGTTATCATTACTTTGTGGGAATAATTAATCTCCTAACGTGTCTCAGCCCGTGGGGCGGCTCCTGGTTTGTCAATAAACAACACCCGAGGCGATTATAGCCTATAAGTTTAACACCACACGCTAACGTGTCCTTGTTTGTTTACAGTCGCCTCTCCCTCAGCGCTCATGCTGTCACTACACAATGATCACACAGAATAGATGTTAAATATTCGTCTTTTTGCCGGTCACTCGTAAAGTCCAGGGAAATGATGGGCCATTTCAATGAGTCAAGCAGAGAGCACACGTCGAGTTTTTTCAATCAATAAATTTACCGTCGCGTCTAGAACCCACATGTGTAAAGTAGCCTTTATTGTTTGCATTTACAATTGCCAAGTGCCTTATTCTTATGTAATATGACATACACTTCTAAGCACAATAGTGTACATTTAATGTTCTGAGATTCTGAATATGAATTCATTTCTATAAATAAATAAATATAATAATAAATAAGGAACTATCAGTGAAAAACTCTGGTGAGCACTGAAAGTTGTGTCTTTATTTACTCATGCTGTTTTATGTAAAATTTTAATCTGAAAAGTAACTATTATATCTATAAAATGAATGTAGTGATCCAAGGTTCTGGCTGCCCTCTTTATTGTTTGCTCTTAATCAGGCTGGATCAGATGTATCCTACCTGAGAGGGAGAGCACTTAAGACATCATTAATTAAATGTTATTAATGTAGGCTATCATTAAGAATATTATGTAGTGTAGTGGAAGTTTAACAGACAGTTTTGCTCTAATAAATGAATATATTTTCTCTTTTTTTAATTCTCACTCTTTTTTTTGTCTCTCTTTCTCTAAATCCTCATTGCAGATGGATGGATAAAAGAAGCGGGTGAAAAGTACAGTATGGCAGTATTTCACACAGCCAGCCCCAGCTACTAGAAGGCCCCTGCACTTTTTGTTTTAATAGGCATTTTAATTAAGATTATGTGTTCATGTTATTATGTTAATTATGTGTTCATGTTATATTACAAAAAGGTAAGGCCATTTTTTTCAGTGTAAACAAACAGTATACTGTATTCATTCTAATTCCAGGTGTGTTTCTGTAAATTTTGACACCAAAATTTTCATTTTTACTGCAAATAAATATCGGTTATACATATCGGCTATCGGTTTCGCTTGGTTATTAATAATCGGTATCGGTATCGGCCCTGAAAAATCCATATCGGTCGATCCCTAGTGCACATGGTGGGATTGCACTGCATGTGGTCATGTGTAGACATCAACAGCACATAGCAACCAACGCCGGAACATCAACAGACTCAAGTGACCCTGCCTGTGTGCATATTATGTGGACGCAACAGCGTATGATTACACTGGGACCATTTCCCTCCGGCTGCATTCTGAGCTGACACCATTCAGTGGCGTGTCATGCGCACACAAAAGGTGCCTTTTCATGATGCACACTTATGCCAAAAGCACTGTAAAAGCAGTGCTATTTTATCAATTGGGAATGAGATCATGCTAAAGTTTGTGTAACCCTATCACACAATTATTGTTACCATAGCTACAGCTTTCCTGTTTACCCTGACACCCAGCATACCCAGAAGTAACAGGAGGCAGCCCAACACAGACAATAGGTTCATCACTTTTATTTATTTTTAAATAAATAAAAGCCTGCACCTGGATCATGGATTGTGGTTGCGTTGATGCCATGGTCCTGTCAGACACCTAATACTACTATTACTATTTGTAATAATACTTCCACTATTATTACAAACACATGATTTATTATTGTCACTTACTTACATTATAACATATGCATGTAACATACAAACTATCATAAACTTAATTCATTAATATTCATATTTATATTGCTATTGTGATATGTTATGTTGTTATGTTGCTGTGCATCTCTCCCTCTCCCTCTCTCTCTCTTTCTCTCTCTCTCTCTCTCTTTCTTTCCTATGTATCATTTTGTCATACATTACAATATTTTTATGATGTTTATCTGTTCAAGACATCGCATACATGTACATGCATACATCGCATCCTGGAAGAAGGATCCTTCCTCAGTTGCTCCTTCTGAGTTTTCTACGTTTTATTCCCTGTTAAAGGGTTTTTGGGGGGATTTTTTCCTTATCCACTGTGAGGGTTTAAGGACAGAGGGATATCATATGTTGTAAAGCTCTCTGAGGCAACTTGTGATTTGTGATAATGGGCTTTATAAATAAAATTGACTTGACTTCGCTTTACTTTTTACAAAGAACAAATATGAAGCACCATGTCAAGTAGGCCTTACCCAAAAACTGGGTCCCAGGCAGTGAAATTCTCTTAACTTTCTTTTATATTTTCTCTTAATTTTCTGTCAAGGTTAAATAAAATAAATCAACTCCAGATGCACCTCATGTTCTGAGCTATCCAAATCTGCATTATGCAGGTTTGCTCAGTGATGCATCCCACTTGATCATGTCACCTACTAGAGCAGGTAACACCCCCTAAACACCAGATAAGGGAGGGCCTTGTGCTGTATGCAATTATTCTGGCACATAGCCAAGAATTGGAGAGATGACACAAAAAAGGCTGTAAGAAGAAAAAGAAAAAGAACTTCAGTTGCAGTGAAATCAAAAAACTGTTAAATAAACTTAATTCCAACCTGGGATTGAACCAGGGACCCTCTTGCCCAGCTTGTTACTGTGGGGCAACACTGCAAACCACAACACCACCATGCTGCCTTAAATAAATTTAGAAAAGAGTGAAGAAGAGTGTCAGCGGCAGTGTCATAGGAAGTATTCAGATCCTTTTCTTTAGTGAAAGAACTAATGCTGCATTGTAAAAACACTTTTCATAGGGTACAGGGATTCCAGGGTTATCAATGTCAAATTTAAGACTTTTATTAGACCATTTAAAAACCACCTAAGAAACCACTAAGTCTATGAATGAATAAACGTACTTAGTTACACCCCACCACTGGTCAGCAGAGGGACACACAGTCACTTAAATGAAATGACCCTAAAAAAATGTTCTCTTAACTTAGAGTAGAGTAAAAATAAGAAAACATGGGTAAATCCTAAAAAAAAAACCAATTGTAACTAACAAAACAAAAACAAACCGTGGACACAAACAAAAAAGAGACAATCTGTTCTTATATGGCCTCTTGCATGGGACCCCTTTTTTGTCAGGAATCTGCACTCTAATGTGTACAAAAAACATACAAAAATAGTCATTGGCAATGAAAAATCTTGGATCCAAGTCTCCCTTCAACAAAGCCCATTAAACATGTATAAAAGTATCCACTCAAGTTACAAAAAATAAAGAAATCCAAGACAAAGTGGTGCAAGTAAAACTTGAAACATAGAGATAAAATATAAAATACAGAAAACAGAATATTAAATCTTGTTAATGTGTGGCAGACAGATGTACAGTCATTTGTAATGTATGAACATATTGAAAACTGTAGGGTGTGGATGGAACTGGTGAGTATAGTGTAATGGTAGTCACTTACGCATTGGAAGTCCCCTTCTGACCACAGAACTGGCCATAGCTATCTGTTGGATGGAGCACCTTTCTGGGATCCCCATGTAGCCAAGCTGGACAGACAGACAGACGGATCGATGGACAGACAAGACAAATCATTAAACAGAGAAACAGGAAGTAGATAGACTGCATCATATAAGCAATTACTTTGGCTTTAGACTTCCACAGGTCTGCCCAGATCCCTTTCCTTTGTAGAGCATCCAGGGCCATTAATTCTTCAAAGAAATTCAGCTTTTAAATCTGGCAACGAAACTGCCCTCAGGTCTGCAACAGCCAATCTGAAAAAGGCCATCCGATTGGCAAAAAGAGCCCACAGACAAAAAAAGTCCAGAGCCACTTTTAAGACCAAAAGGGAATTCAATCTGTTACAGATTACAGGTCTGCTCTCCAGCTCTGTGATGATAGCACCAACCTTCTGAACCGTCTAAACAACTACTTCGGCAGGTTTGAGGCACTTAACAACACACCACCAGTGAAAGCCACTCCACATCATGACGACCAGGTGCTACATCTCGACCCAGCTGAAGTCAAACGAACCCTAAGGAAGATCAAAAGAACACCCATGTACTGATGCTGTTTTCCAGATTTTAGATTGGCATTCATTACCATAATCCCCCAGCATCTGATTAACAAACCGGGCAAACTTGTAATACACGCTTTCTCTCAGAAAGGCCTCAGTTTGTACGAGTAGGCAATGACACATCATCCACCATCTCACTGAGCACCGGATCTCTGCAGGGTTGTGTCCTGAGCCCCTTACTGTTCATCCTGATGACTCACGACTGTTGTGAAAAGCAGAACACGAACTACACCATAAAGTACATGGATGACACAACAGTGGTGGGCCTGATCCAGAAATACCAGGAGAATGCTTACAGAGAGGAGGTGAAGCTTTTTGCAGACTGGTGAAGGAATAACAACCTTGTTCTGAATGTCGACAAAACTGGGGAGATGGTGAATGTCTCCAGAAGGAAACATCCCATGCATACCCCGATCTCCATCAACAAGATTGCTGTGGAGACTGTACAGAGCACTAAGTTCCTAGGGGTTCACACACACCTCCTCTATGGTGAAAAAAGGTCTCACCAGCGACTGAAGAGGGCTCACCTCAATTCATCCATCCTCACCACATTCTACAGGGGCAAAGGAGAGTGTGTTGACCAGCAGCATCTTTCTCTAGTATGAGAAATCTAACACCTCAGACAGAGAGGCCCTGAGGAGAGGGGTGAGGACAGCAGAGAAGATTGTTGGGATCACACTGCCACCTATTGAGGACCTGACCCAAAAACGCCTCCTGGCTAAAGCAACCAGTACCCTCAAAGACTCCACTCACCCCTGTCACAGATTGTTCTCCTTCTTGCCTTCAGGCAAGAGATACAGCAGCCTGCATAGCAGCATTGTCAGGTTCATTAAAAGCTTCAACCTGGCTGCTATCAGAGGGCCTCACAAAATAACACACCACTGATTTTGTCTTGTCATTTCTCTTAGCCATAACTTGGCAGCTGCTATGTGAATATTATTATTTATCTTGTATTACTATTTATCTACCCGTTTCATGTTCAGGAACTATTTATTTATTTTTAATTACGTTTTTTATACAGATTTTTTCATAAAGGCCTTTTATCTCTGTATACACTGTTTCTTTGCCTGAATACTGGTAGATGGTGGTGTGGAAGGTGTGGAAGGACTGCTTGGTGTGAGAAGGTAAGGGAAATCTGGAGAGAAGTACTGCTTGGATGGTTAGATCCGAAATGTAATGAGGTTTCTTGTATATTCAGATGTAGTGAAGCTGTGTCTTGATTGATCCTGACTCTGATGTTTGCTCTTTAGGCCCCTGCTGAAAAGGTAGGCCATATATATAACTGCTTTATTACAACACCGATAGTCATTTCTATTCAGTCACACATGAGGCTGATCATTCCTGAGCATTACAGAATTAAAATTTTCCCTGAAACATTTGATATAAATCATTTCCAGTGCAAAAAAGAAACCATGATCACATTCTGGGTTATTAAATAATTTGTTTACTATCGGAATAGCAATAGAGACGGATGCAAATAATGACTAAGTCATAAAAACATATTCTGTTACTTCTGGAAGGTGTTTGTTACACAATTTGCACAAACTCTGCTGCTCTGCCACTGATTACTGTATCTTAATCATATATTGTATAAAGCCTATACTACATTTTGCATGTGCAGATACAGACTCAATGAGAAGTTTCTACAGCTGTTAAAAAAGCCGACAGACCGCTGATCCAGCTGTGATCAGCTGCTGCCATCATCAGAAACAGACGTCGCTTGACGTGACACTCAAGCGACGACGAAAAAAAGGATGTCTTATTTGTCTAAAGACATCTTTCTCTCCTGCCATCTTATCCTCGCATCTCTCCCTCGCATCTAATGAGGGCGGATCTAAGATATGAGGAAGAGACATAAGTGAACAAAGTGTGGATGCGTGATAAGCAAATGAGATGAACCACAGACTGTATGTAAAGATGGACGACATGACAGTGCCCCCAAAGTGAGGCTATTCAATCTGGATCGCCCCATGGTGTCTGACTGAAGCACAGGTCATAAGGCCTGCCTCTCCATGTTAGTGTATGGACATAGGCTAAACTAAAAACTCAAAGTACACACCAAATAAACTTTTTCCAAAGATGGTCTCTGTGACTGAAGGTAGTTCTCATCACCCTGATGTGAAGTGTTTGTTTTTATGATAAGTTTGATGGAGTCTCTCTCGATTGGTTGAACGGGTGTTTTTGGCGGGAACTCCCCACCGCGGTTATCGCTGTTGCGGAGCTGGATCTTGCTTTGCATACCAAATCCTTTACCTCATTCAGCTCCAGCTCTGATTCATTGAACTGCTTACTAGGCTCAGGTGGGTCTAAAAGCACGGTCCAAGATCTTTGTTCCTCTTGGATCACTGTACATCTCAACTGGGGTAAGTGTGCTTTTTTTCTTCTGTATAGCACAGCTTGCCTCTGCTTTTCTTGCCCAAAAGCTTCTTGGGAAAGTGAAAAGGGTTCGGAAATTACAGCAGCTCCTCTCCATCCTCTATCGAAACAACACTTCCAGTGCTGCTCTGCCTGGTGCAAGTCAACAATCTCCTGCCTCAAGATAGTTGTCAGCTGGGCTAGAGCAAGTCATTCTTGGTCTTCTGCTTGTTTTTAATTGTATCGCAATGACTTGAGCTACCTGCCAGATGTCATGGATTCTAACTTACCTGTGGTATTAATGTAGAGTCTTTTGGCTTCTGTTTTTTCTTCTCTACAAATTTTGCAACAGTGAGATTGACTGTAATTGATGCCATAGGTCAGTTTTTTGTCAACATCCCTTTGATACTGGTCCATCATTTTATCAAAATGGTTTCACACAGAAGTCAAGCTGAATGCAAGCCACTTGATCCATCTTGTCTCTGGCTTGGTGCTGCAGCAACTAGATGGCACACCAAGAGGTTCTTGGGACAGACCCTGCTTCTCCTGCATCTGGCACTTCATTTGACATTAATTGATCTTGACCTTATTGCTTTTTGCATACCATTCCACGATGGCTTTAAGGGTGGTAAGTTGTTTTTCCATTACTTTGGTCTGTTGACGATAAACCTGTCTAGTCGAGGAGATCATCCACCCTCCTTTGCTTCTACACCATCAATGAGCCAATTATAGTGATAATGATGGTAATAAACTTTATTTTTAGGGTACTTTACATGTTTACAGCTCAAAGTGCTTGACTGTAAAAGTGCAACACAAAAGAAACACAGAAACAAGATTAGGCAATCAAAAGACAGGCAGTGATAAAATAAATATAACAGTCAACATAGAAAGTACAGAGACCAGTGAGAACAGTTAATATAAGAGAATGTAAAATAAAATAATAACTAAAAGAATTACATTAATTTACAGTCAGACTAATTAAAAAGGTTTTTAACTATTGTTTTAAAATATGCACAGAGCCTGCTTTTCGTATAGCTTTTGGCATCTTGATGCATAGTTAACAAAGCTGCACTGCCTATTTTCTTGTGCATATAACTGCATGTATTTAAAAACCTGCAGCAGAAGATCTGAGAGCTTGTGAGGGATTATAGAACGACAGAGAGTTTGTAATCTAGGCCGCTCCCAAACCATTAACAGCTTTAAAACCAAGTAAAAAACCTTAAAATATGTTCTAAAAGAAACTAGGAGCCAGTGGAGTGTGGCACAACGTTTAAACAGCAAATGTACTTGCGCCCATCTGTGGCTCCCGGGCATGTCAGTCTTAAAGTGAGGTGTGGTCAGGCAAACTGTGGGCAGATTGCTATTTTAAGGCAACAGCAAGCGAATGTGCCATTGACCTACAGAAAGGTGAAGAACTGCATCATCTGTAACATGCTAAGCATACTGCCTGGCTTTTTACAGGGATTTTTTAACTTAATTCTTAGGTGTGGTGAAAGAAAACATTATAACTCTATTGAAAATAAAAACTAGACTAAACAAACTAACAGAAGCCATGGAGTACCTAAAACTAACTCAAATAAATTGTAAAATATAGAGAAAATGTAGTTTTGCAGTTTGTCAATTTGACAGAGATAACATAACTCAGCAAAAAACAAAACTAAAACTACAAGTTTTTAAACAAAGAAAAACACTAAGCTTAACCAAATGACTGCAAGCAAAAACAAAAACATTTAGGCTAAAAATTAAAACAAATTAAAAAAAACAATGATGAAAGAATGAATTAACTCAAAATAAATATTTAAAAAATACAATAAATAGACTCAAAAGAAAAATTTCCAATAAACAATAAATTAATAAGCTAATATTTTCACACAACATAAAACAAAATACTTTTTTGTACGAAAACTAGACTTGAGCAGGCAAATACTCATGGAAATAACCTGAACTAGGCTGAATTATAAGAATTTTACAATAATTTTAGATGGCTATATAGAGCAAGAGCTGGTGGCCAATGAGAAATGAGTATCAAGGCAGGTACACATGTTCCTGTGATAGTTAACCGTCAGGCAGCTGGGCTGGACAGAGCACAGTGGATAATGAGGAAAGCAGCAGAGAGAGCTGCTGGATGAGAGACAGAGTGATGTGTCATCAGAAATATAAAACATTCCATCTAAAGTCTGACTGAAACTGAGACTAAAACAAAATCCTCTGTAGAAGTCTGAAGAAGTCACTTTTCCCTGCTGAACATTTTACCATCGGCACTTTGGCATTGTGAGGAAAACTTTGTTTTGTCTCCTCTGTCACTGCGCTGCGGTCTATCGATCAGCTTTGTAATCAGCATAATGTAATAATGTCGCTTGTTTTCATTTGGCCTACTTGTTTTTGTCAATGGTTGAAAATGGTAAAATTAATTTCTTGGGTTCAGTCACTTGGGTTCTGACATAAATGTGCCGCACGAGCTGTACTCAGTAGTATCCAAATGCACACACACCTGGCTCAGTCTGTATTCAGGCACATTTCTTAAAAACAAAACAATAATAATAACATTTTCAGTATTAACTCTCTAACCAGCTGCTGCATGTTAGATGTTCAGTAAAACACAGGACACACAGTGGTAGGCTAAAGACCGTGCACCACAGACAGTGCGTACTGCGTTTGTGCTTTTTGACCTACAACATCATGATAACCTGGTCAGTTTACCGCGACACAGTTCTGTCCTATTACCTTCTTTTGTTTCTTTAATGGTACACAACACCACTATGCTCAGTAGACAGAGTGCAGCCTCCACCAGACTAAATCAACACACGAGCTGCGTGTGTGTGTGTGTGTGTCGGGGCAAAGCCTCGTGGGAGCAGAGGAGAATTGACAGCGGGGCAGTAGAGACTAAACATAGATTAGGTAACAGCCATAAGCATATTAAGTTTATTTAATACCAACACAGTCTAGACTTATTCTATATGGAAATTATTCTGAATCCAATCTAATGGTAGGGGAAACACTGAATTATTGTTAATTTGTATGGACCTTGGTACGCCTCTGAACCAAATAGAAAATGCCTGTACCGTGACAGTTCGGTAGGAATATGTGTTTTGTTACCCCCCTACTAAAACGGTCAAAAAAAAAAAAAGTTCCAAGATCTCTATTGAGCCTGAAGCCACTGATGTAAAGCCCACTAAAACACTCAGAACCAGGTAGCAAATGTATAGCTTAATCTTCACATCTCTCACAAAGTAATCACCGACTATCAGTGATGATGGAGGTGTTACAGTAATCTGTGGAGTATTGTCACCTGAAGAGCGGTTTATTACAGCCCTGCTGGGCTTCACATCCCGGTGAGCGGACTCACCCCAGCCATCCTGCGCCAATGGAAGGGGTAGTATAACATGATTAAGAAGCACAATTCTTGCTTTGAGGTCTGAACATTTGGAACTGCATCAACTAATTTTTTTGACCACATGTGAATAGCAAAACAAGCTGTAGGCTTGCACACAACACCTGACAAATTCTCCCCTAATAACAACAGCTTAATGAACGTTGACCCTCCCAAATGATTCTCTTTGAAGCAAAGAATCATGGTAGTTTATTTACTGTATTATACCAAGGGATTCTTGGTGCACACGTGCATCAGGCTACCACACAGTATTATATTTGGAGTGTTTTTGTGTGTGTATAAGTTTAATACGATGAAAACTTTCCATTTATAGAGGTGGCAGCACTCCTTTTAAGAGAGAGGTTTTTCACTCACTTAGGGGCAGTGTGTGCATGTGTGTGTGTGTGTGGAGGGGGGCTGCTCACTTACTTACCCACTACTCCCAGGGCCAAGTATGAGAGGATGACAATGATGAAGATCACACAACATAAGATATCAGTGCAGCTTCTGAAAAAACAAAGAACAAACAATAACAGTTTATTGTTTATTCTTGTCTTTATACTTTGAATCCATACAACTTTGACTATAATTAAAATCATCATGAGGCCAACATTGTTATTTGTGATACAAAATGCTATTTTAAATGGGGCATATTATGCCCATTTTCAGTATCTTCAATATTGATCTCAAAATCCAGTGGAGCAGCTTTGTATCATTCACTTCCAAAAAACTTTCCAGATGTTCACAAAACTGTATCTGAAATCCTCTATCAGAACCCTGTTTTCAGCAGAGCTCTGAGATGGTACATTTCAGCCTTCTCCTCCTCCATGTTGCTCTGTGCCCGCCTCCCGCCCTGCCCACTCTGCTAATTGGTCGGTTTACCGAAGTTCTGTTTGCAAACACTGAAAATACAAACTTACATAGTTAGGGCCCGCGCACCGAACGGTGCAAGGACCCCCTTGAAACTCAAGGAATTACTGTATTAGGGCCCGAGCACCGACCGATGCCAGAACCCTCTTGAAATCCTTGGAATTATTATTATTATTATTCCTTGAAATTCAATTGATTTTAGAGGGCTTTAATATGCGCGAAAACTCTTTCGAACTAGTCCTTCAGATTTCATCCGACTGACTTCAAATTTAAACATCCTCTCAGAAGTATGTTTGGCATTAATGGGCCAAACATTTCCATGTCTCGCCATTAACCAGGAAGTAAATAGGAAGTAGTTCATAACTCTGAAGGACCAACACAGGAAGTTGTTGTAACTCAGCCAAACATCATCCGATCTGCCCAAAACTTATCATGCTTGATAAGAGTCCCGGCCTGAACACATCTGCATGGCTCAATTGAGTTATTATCATAGCACCACCTACTGGAGACAGGGAGTTATATGTTTTATATTTTGATGTACACCTCCTTACAGGTTGACCATATTTACCTCAAACTTGGTAAGAAAAGTGTTGAGACCTTGATGATGCCTGCTTGTGATTTCAGAGCTTTTTCATGAACAGTGTTGCCATGGCAACATGGTCTTTGCTGCCAAACAGGAACTTGTTGTAACTTCACCTTGTATCAATTGATTGGCCCCAAATTTTTCAGGTGTGGTCAAGGTGCAGCCCTGAACACATCAACATGTCAATTAAGTATGATACTCACAGCACCACCAACTGGAAAAAGGAAGTAAGCCTCTCAACACAACTATACTTTAATTTACATGACATTTACATGGTTTGGTGTACAAATTATGTAGACCGAGATGACTAACATTTTGTGTGGTCTCTAGCTCAACCTAGTGGCCACAGGAGGTATTACCCCATATGTTTTCATCATACCATGTGGGTGTGGCTACGTTTTCAACTTTGATGTTTCGCCTTGAAACAGGAAGTTGTAGTAACTCAGTCAGACATTGTCCAGTCTGCTCCAAAGTTCTCATGATTGATGAGAGTCCCGACCTGATAACATCTGCTTGCCTCATTTGACTTATCGGCTTACTGTCACCTACTGGAAACATAGTGTATGCAATGTAGTATTCATCACCAAACAGGAAGCTGCTCTAACTTCAGTTTGCATTAACCGATTAGCTCCCAATTTTGTACAGGTGCGATCAGATTGCAGCCCTGAACACATCAACATCAGTCAGTTAACCATGATACTCAATGCACCATCTACTGGCGACAGGAAGTATACCTTGTAACACAATTATCGTTTGATTTACATGGAATTCACATGTTTTGGTCTACAAATGATGTAGACCAGGACAACTCAGATTTTGTGGTCTCCAGCACCACCTAGTGGTCATAGTCAAGTCAAGTCATAGGGTAATACTACACTGTGTGAAATATCTCAGTCAATGGTCCAAACTCTCTGCATGCATTTTCTGACTTTCACTAAAATGAAAGATCATGGGACATCAAAAGTTACACAATTTGTGATTTTTTTTCACATTATGTGGGCTAGGCTTGGTTTCCAAATATGATGTTTCGCCATGAAACAGGAATTTGTAGTAACTCAGCCAAACATTATCAGATCTGCCCAAAACTTGATAAGAGTCCCTGCTTGAACATATCTGCATGGCTCTATCGAGTTATCATGACAGGGCCACCTACTGGAGACAGGGAGTTATATGTTTTATATTTTGATGTGCACCTCCTTACAGGCTGACCATATTCAGCTCAAACTTGGAAAGAAAGCTTTGAAACCTTGATGATGCCTCTTTGCTATGTTTTTCATGAACATCGTTGCCATGGCAACATGGTCTTTGCCGCCAAACAGAAAGTTGTTCTAACTTCACTTTGCATCACCTGATTGGCCCCAAATTTTACAGGTGTGATCGAGGTGCAGCCCTGACAGGTATTTACATGTTTTATATTTTAGTTGCATCCCCTTACAGGTTGACCACATTCAACTCAAACTTGGGAACAAAAGCTGTTGTAAGACTTTCTTGATGCCTCTTTGTGAAGATCATATGTTTTCAATTATTGCCATAAAACAGAAAGCTTCTGTAACTTCAGTTCGCAATAACCGATTGGCCCCAAATTTTACAGGTGTGATCAGGTGATACTCAATGCACCACCTTCTGGCAACAGAAAGTATGCCATGTAACAATATCATCCTTTGATTTAGATGCAATTTACATGGTTTGGGCTACACATGATATAGACCAGAATGATTTCGATTTTGTGTGGTCTAAAATTTCTGCATGCATTTTCTGACTTTCACTACAATTAAAGATCGGGGCAGTTGGAGTCACGCTAGTTACCCTGAGTTGCGTGGGGGTGCAAGGGCCCGTTCATCGCCACTTGCAACTTTAATTTGGGCCGGAGCACCAAACAGTGCGAGGACCCTCTTGAAACTGAAGGAATTATTGTTAGGGCCAGAGCCCTCTTGAAATTGAACAAATTCTTATTATTAGGACCTGAGCACCGAGCTGTGTGAGGACCCTCTTGAAACTGAAGGAATTATTATTATTATTATTATTCTCTCAAATTAATTGCCTTTTTGAGGGCTTTAACATATTCAAAAAGTCATGAAACTTTGCAGTCTTATCAGGTCTTGTGAAAAATTGGACATTTTTTAATGGTCTCGTGTGTGGGTTACCTTCATAAGACCTTTGACAGCAAAAGTTATTTAAATCATGAGTTTTCATCACACCGTGTGATCTGTATGAGGCATCTAATTTGCATGTTCTGCAATGAACCAGGAAGTAAACAGGAATTGGTATGTAACTCTGCTGTAAATGGTTCAATAAGACCCAAACTTCAAATGTTTGATTGGAGTCCCGCCATGAACACATCTATGTGACAATTTTAAGTAATAATGAGAGCACCACCTATTGGCACAAGAAAGGCAAAGTTTTACAGTAAGATGTCCAGCTCCTAGCAGGTTCACTTCATTGATCTCAAAATGGTCTCATTTTTTTTTTGCACTGATTTGCCAAAATGGCTTTCTAGCGCCCCCTACAGATTTCAACGAAGCAGCCCCTGCAGTACATTTCACCTAGAGCAACAAAACTTGGGAGGCATTTGTAACAGCCCAGTACCTACAAAAAAGCCTCTTGGACCCATATCCTAAACCCAACTGGAAATCAGCCATTTTGAAGTGAATGTACAATTTAGGCGTATTTTTGGCCAATTTTAAGGCTTGCAATTTTTTGATCTTCTCCTACAGATTTCATCCAATTGACTTCAAAATTTTAAAATCCTCTCAGAAGGCCTGGGACATCAAAAGTTATTACATTTGTGAGTTTTCATCACATAGTGTGGTTGTTACTGGGCAAATCATTTCCATGTCTCACTATTAACCAGGAAGTAGTTTATCACTCTGAGGGACATGGTCCAATCTCCTCAAACTTCACATGTCTGATGACTGTCTTGCCCTGAAAACATCTACATGACAACAATTACCATTACTTTTAGCGCCCCATACTGGCAACATGAAATGTCATGGAAATTACATGCTTTCTTCTTTGATGGAATGTTCCTACAGATTGTATACCATTGACTTCAAATCTGGTGACAAAACCTTTAAGACTTTAATGATGCCTCACTCTGAATTATAGGTTTTCCATGAATGCAGTTGCTATGGAGACCCAGTGGTGGCCGCCAAAAATGAATTAACTTCAGTTTGCATTGGCCCCAGATTTGTCAGCAGGAAGGACGCCTTATACCACAACTGTCCTTTGATTTTCATGAAGTTTACATGCTTTGTTCGACAAATGATGTAAACCAAGATGCCACAGATTATGTGTGTCCCAAGGAAGTAATTGACCATGTGAAATATCTCCCTCAAGGGTCCAAATTCTCTACACTTTCCAAGTTTCATTGAAATGGATTATTGCATCACTCAGAGTCCCTACAGTAGCCTTGACTTGAGTGAGGGTGCGAGGGCCCGTTAATCGCTGCTTGCAGCTTTAATTATTATTATTATTATTATTATTTTTCTTAAGACGTTGAATGATTAATTATGCTTGAAAATGAATATTCTGAGTTTTCGTTAAAATCGGTGACCATAGTCGGGTGGACATGACATCAAAACTGTTTTAACTTCGCCTCAGATGGTCAGATCTTACTTTTATATGAGTCCACGCCTGAAGACATCTGCAGTGCAATTTTTAATCATAGTCATAGCGGCACCTATTGGTAGCAGGAAGTTACTTTTTTTTAATCTTTCATTTTTCCCCTGTAGCAGGATAACACAATTGACCTCATATTCAATTAGAATACTGTAAAGACCTTCACGATGCACAGAAATTTATCTGAGTTTACAGCAAACGCTGTTGCACATTATTCGCCAAAAAACTGGAAGCACTTTTTGAGGGGCAAGGCATGCACTAAAACTCAAACCCAAACATGGCACACACATCAGAAGTCCTAATGTTCTTTGCTATGATGTGTCTAGATGGCTCTGGGGCACCACCTAGAAAATTTCAACGAAGCAGCCCCCACAGGCTGTTTAACCCAGAGCTACAAAACTTGGGAAACGTGTAAACCCCCACAACCTACAAAAAAGCCTCTTGGAGCCATGCCCTAAACCTTGCAGGAAGTCCACCAATTTTAATTTTATTTAAATTTTTCAGCAAATTTTTGCAATTTCTGTTAGAGCCCGACTGATTTTTCAATATACTTATATTATTGCCTGATATAAGCCTTTTACAGACAAAATGGAGCAAATCAGTCAGGGCTCATATTTTTTTCCCATATTCGCTGACAGGAAAACTCTGTTCACAGACCATTTAGTTCAGGAAATGATGCTGGGGTGGTTTTGAAATTGTTGCATTCTATAGTTTGTCCAGCACATAGAGCTCTTACTCCATTGTTTACCCTACTCTCAGCACTGTAAAAGCAGTAGATTACAGCAAATACAGCCCTCCCACAATCACACAGGCTGACTGCTTCCCTGTTTCACACCTCTGGAGGCAGCTTTGACTCTACATTTCACACACATACACACACACACACACACACACACACACACAAAGCGAGAGAGAGAGAAAGTGTCACAAACACCTTCTAAAGAAACTTCACAAGTATCCAGCTTTACAGAGCCCTGACACAATGGAAGAGGAACCGCCTTTGCATGGTGAGTAAACAGTTATCAGAGTTACTGTTGAACCATATGGTGGATTTTTTCTTTTACTCGTGTTCCACTCTTACTTAGTTTCTAATACACTCCCTTGTTACTTGGTGCACATGTGGAAAATGAGCTAAGATGTCTAGTGAAGAGGAAAAGAAATACCAAAGGTAAAGTTGCTGATAAAATGTTTTCTCTTCTGTTGACAAATAAACTGTTTCTGCACTGCCGCTGATTATCATCCAGGAGTGCACTGAACGCCTGCTGAAATAGACTGATTTGTAAGAATGTGTAAGCTACATCTACAGAGAAAAGTGTAATTTTACAGACTCCTGGTTTGGAATATTGTTGCTTGAGCATAACAAATCTGTTATATAAACTGCAGGAGATTACATTTTACTTGAAAATGTTTGTTGTAAAGATAGTATTATCTTTTTCACACTGTCTTGGTGGAATTTCTATAGAATTATCTATGACAGAAAGTATTCTGAAATTCTTTTAGAACACTGTAAACCCCTTATAAATTATATTCATTTTAAGAGGACATTAATATCTGGTAGATCAGAGAACATGTATTTGTCTTTTCCCAACAGTTTAGTTATCACTCCTGTTACACAAAATAGTGAGAAATTATCTATGTTCAGTCTGGACTAAATCTGTTAATTTCAAAAATTGTTTTCTTTTTCTACACTAGGTTGTATGAAGAATGGATCAAGAGCCAAGTCCTCCATCATGCATGACTGACCATCCTGGCCCCAAACCACACTGAATGTCCGCAAAACATCCACAGCACAAAAAGAGCAGACTGTGTATGTGTAAGTTTTTCTTCTTGTCATAAAAATTGTGTGTTACTACATGGAATAATTCTATTTACCTCCATCTGTACAAACACATAATCCCTAATGTCAATACAAGAAAACCACCTCAATCAGGAAAAATATAGAATATTATTGACAATATTATGTGCACTGTATTCAATAAGAACATTGAAAAACCAAAAAAAAATACAAACAAATGTGACTAACGGTCCTGTTCTTTTGAACTTTCACAAGCAGTGTTGAGCAAGTAACTTCCAAATATAATGCATTACATATTACTAGTAACTGTCATTTTAGAGGGAGGTTTCTTTGAAATATTTCTTCCTGTGCAGAGCAATGCATAACATAACTTTTGCATTACTTTCACCGAAAACACTGCAGAAGTCCAACAAGGTGTTAAAAATGTCAAAGGGTCAAAAAATGCTGAGAAAATATCAACGCTTGCTATCAGGTGGTAACACTTTACTGTACATAGTAACTGCACGGAGTAATTGCAGTAATATTACCGCCAAATCCTCAGAGTCCTCTGTAGCTTCTCCAAAAGGCCCGCAGGTGGATTAAGAACAGCCAGCTTGTGCCACAATGAAGACGCCATAACTGGCGTCTTAAACCCTAACTCTAACCCCACTCCACTCTGTAACAATGTAGTAAGGCTAGCAAAGGCACTGGTCTACACAGCCCCCCAGCTATGTTCACTGAACATGAGGCCAAGCAATAAACTGCAACCCCACTCCAAAAGCATGTAAAACCTAAAACAGGTACCCACGGTCAATCCTGTCAAAGGCCTTCTCCTGATCCAGACTAAGAAGACCACTAAGAGTCTTGCCAAGTCCATTATATCATGCAGGAGATGCAGGTTATCATGAATCGAAAATGCTTGGACACAGTAAGTCTCTTAGAGTGTACTTTTGTCTGTAAGTGTCCCTTCAGCCAGTTTGCTAAACTCTTGGAAAAGATTTGTAAATCCACACAGAGCAGAGCCACCAGCCGCCAGTTCCTCAAGTCTCTAAGATCCCCTTGGGTAACAGAGTCAGGACTGCCCTGTGAAATCTGAGTGGTAGCTCACCTACACAAAGGCACTCCTGCGCCACTCCATACCAGTCCGGGCCCAGTACTGACCAGAATCCCATCTGTGCAGCTGCCTCACTCAACTCCTGAAAGGTGACAGGGGAGTCCAGGCACCTACATCTTTTTTCTTTGGGTGTATCCATCTCGTTCCCATCCCTAACCTAGCCCTTACAAGATTCCCCCTCCCTCTCTCCTGGAGAACGGAGCCCAAATCTCTCGTTCAGTCTTTGCCTCTGCTCTGCAGTGTTCTGCTCCATAAGTCTGTCCTCAACCTCCTTCATGTTGCCCTTCATCCTGATTATTGCCCTCTTCATCTCAGCAGTTGCAGATGCTGAATACATTTGACAGAAATGTCAAATTTGGCACTTCCCCCCATTTATGTGAAACTAGAGCAAAACCGGGCACCTTGCAAAAGCCTCACATTAAATTTCCAGTACAGAGATTGCCTTTCGTCCTCAGGAGAAGTTCAAGTAACAATGCACCATAGTGGTCTGAAAACACTGCAAGGGACAATTGCACCCTCACCAATCTGTTGCGTCTGCTGAAACTATATATACTGTCCAACTGAGCTGCACTAAACCTATCAGGCCCTGCTTTCACCCAAGTGAAGCTTGTCTGGGTGTTTAACCCTCAATATGTCCAACAGGTCACAGTCTGTTAAAACCT